>NC_029774.3:130012232-130013573 GCF_000817695.3 Arachis duranensis
TATGTCTTCACTATCATTTTAACAACAACCAAGTTTCAATTCTACAAATAACTTTGACCAAAAAAAAAAAATTCTACAAATAACTAATAGGAAAAAAAATTCAATCACCTAAACAGCACATAGTCTATCATCTATCACATTAGTACATCACTTAATTAATTCATATAACCTATCTAATTATAATTTCAACTGATTCCAACACTAGTATCAAAATACAGATAATTTTAATCACAACACTAACATCAAAATAGATCAAACAAATTAATATACAATAAAACATCAATCACATAATCTTAGTCATACCTCACAACACCAGCATCAAAATAGATTAATATACTATAACAAAAAAATCTAATTGACAACAATTACCAATTACAAATTAATATACAATCATCCGAATTAATATATAATAAACAGAAATCACATAACCTTAGTCACAACTCATAACACTAGCATAAAAAAGATTCATATACGATAACCAAATAATAATAATAATAATAATAATAATAATAATAAAAGCTCATCTTTACAACCTAGCTCAGCTTGGACAATGGAAGAGAAGCAAGACGCACATTTAGACAAGGTCAGAAGAAGAGCACCAGAAACAAAGAAGGCATCGGACGCAGAAGCAGAGGCAGAGGCAGAAAAAGCGAGCCACGATGGAGTCAAGACAATAGCTTCAGCACTGCCGGAGGAGGCAGGACAGCGATTGACAGGGAGTAGGCTAATTCTTATTACTAATGATTTCATTTTTAGTCTAATAATTTTTATTTATTTTTAAATTTTTTTAATAAAATTTATTGTGAATTTGAAATTTTGAAAAAAATATTTGTATTAATTTAAGAAATTCAATGTTATTTAAATTAATATTAGTTAAAACCATTAATATAATTATTTATTTTTTTAAATTTTTAATTTTATTCGTTATTTATACTTTTATTATTAATATATATTTTTTAAAACACATTTTTTAAATGTAACCAAATAAACAATTAAAAAAAGTTGTTTTTACCATCTTTACATCAGTAGCAGAGAAGGACTATTAGCTCATAAAAAGTACTTACAAGTTACACTTACAACACACCAACACTCGAGAAAGGCCAAAACCTACACTATTAACTTTATGCAAAAAAGGACTTGATGAAATCATTACATATTTAAATTAAACTATTATTTCTATCCTAATCAAGTATTCTGGAGCGAGTATTCTCTCTATTGTTAAAAAAAATTGAGTATATAAAGTATAATTTTTAATTTTTATTATTTTTTTATATTTATTTCTTATCTCACTTATAACTTTTAATAGTTAAAAAATATCGAGAAAATTTATTTTTCCTGCTG
>NC_029774.3:130013606-130016261 GCF_000817695.3 Arachis duranensis
TTTTCCTGCTGCAAATTAAAATATAAAAAATATTAGAAAGACAATAATTTTTGTAATTTATAGTTATTAAATAGTCATCAATAATAATTTTAATAATGAGAGATTAAAATAAAATTTTATCTAATGACTCATTTTTTTTACTAATTACATACTGACCAGTAATACAAATGGGGAGCTCATTTGCTGATGTGGCGCTCATACGTTGAGTCTGGGAGTTTATTTGCTTACGTGTCGTTACTATAAATTTTTAGATTTATATTTATAAATTATAAATTATTATTTGCTCAGGTTGTTATTTTCAAATTTTAAGTTTGGATTGTTTTACTTAAGTTGTTATTTTTAAAATTTTAAATTGTTTTATTTGTTTGGATTATTTTACTTATGTTGTTATTTTTTAAATTTTAAATTATTTTATTTAAGTTGTTATTTTTTAAATTTTATTTAGATTGTTCTTTTTTATATTTTAACACTATTTTTTAAAAATCTGTTAATTCTTTTTAGCATAATTTTTTAAAATTTTGTTGATTTTTTTTAAATTACAACTACATAAATTCTTTTAAAGAAATTTAGAGTTTTAAAAAAATTTACGTTAATTATTCTTCGGTTGTTACATACTAATATTACAATAAATAAATATTTACGTTAGTTTAGAATTTTTAAATTATTATTTATTTAAGTTGTTATTTTTAAATTTTAAATTTGGGTTGTTTAACTTAGTTTGTTGTTTTTTAAATTTTAAATTAAAATCAACCAAATTTTAAAAAATTTAGTTATGATGCAACTATAAAAGGATTAGTTATGAGAGATGTAAAGCATCACAATTTAAAGTACATCAATCCCTTTCTTTACATATATCCAAAATCTCCCTACTTATTCCAATGGCTGATATTCACAAAATTGCTAACATCAATCCTACAATCGACAATTTGTGTGTACGTATACGAGTGATATGGTTATGGACACTATCAAGTTACAGAAATTCTCCATTGCCATACTCAATTGAGATGGTTTGACTCGATGAAGACGCGAGTTTTCTACTAATATCCTTTTATCCATGACTCCAAGGTTATTTATTTATTTATTTAAATTAAAGTCTATGTACATTGGATTAGATATTAAATAAGTCTATATTTAACTTTTTCTTATGTTATTTTCTTTTTTAAGCAGGTATCGAATAAAGCTTGGTGTCATTGATGATTCTGACTGTGCATGTGATGTAGTCTTTGACAATGAGGCAAAACAAGTTTTGGAAGAAAGCTGTGTAGAGATACTTGATCCACTCCTATTGGTAAGATCTAACCAATATTTATTTCTAAAAGCATTAGTGAAGATATTTTTATTGGTACTTTTTATATTATTTATTATTAATATATTATGTAATATCCTGTAGAAAGGAGATCTATCAGATACACCTACACTTTTACTCAACCTAATTGATAAGATCTTTCTCTTCATCATTGAAGTTCAAATATATGATATTTCATATTTTTCACCTTCTTATAAAGTTAAGAAGATGACTAATAATGTGGATCTCATAAATAAATTCAAAGAGGCTCATCCTATTCAAATTGTGAGTATATATAAGTGTACTTCTATTAAAAATTAATTTATTTTTTGCTTTCTTGGTCATTATTAGTATCTAATTTATAAATAATAATTAATTATAATTTTAGGATGTTGACTACACCGGTGCTTTGTTTCTAATTTCAAATACATCCTCAATCATTGAAGGGGAGAAAGTAGAAGGTACTAAGGTATTTGTTCAAAAAATATTTTTTTTGTTTGTTCTCTCAAAATTAGATCTTAATTTTATTCAAAAAATATTAGTGAGATAAAATCAAAGGTTAGAAAGAAGTCTTTAATTTAACGTGGTTTTTTGTACAGAATTTGTTGCTTGAATTCTCCAATGAAGTTGCGGCCAATGATAAATCTGAATTGTTGAAAAGTGCTATTACACCAACTAAGTGACTATCCTCGGAGTCGGAAGATTCGAAGGTGGAAGGAGATACCTCAACTTGCAAGAAGATCAAGATTGAGAAAGAAACTTGAGAATTTGGATGCACATGTTTTGGAATCTCTTTTAGAGTCTATCTAATAGAATAATGCCAAACATATGTTTGTTTTGGTGAAACATTGTCTTTTATTGAGTTATTATTTTTTTTTTGTTCTTTTCGATTTTTATGTTTGGAATTTAGAATTTTTTTAAATATAAATAGAAGTTATTTAGTTATTACTTGTGATTTTATTTTTAATTTGATTCTCACCGTTAATATTCTGATAATTTTTAATTTAATATTTAATGTCATAAAGTTATAAATTTTTTCTTTGAATTATTGTTGATACAATTAAGTTAGTTATTAATTTTTAATGTGTACTTATTTAAAAAAAATCTAATTATAATTTTTAATTAAAGTATTATGTTTATAATTTTAAATTTAAATTCAAATATACTTTTTTTTTGAATTTTTACGTAAGCAATTGGGTTTGAGAATATTTTTTAAAAATTTATATAATTTATAAGTTACTATATTAATTACAAAGAATTATAATAAAATAAATAGAATTATCAATCTTATTAAAATGTGAAATTATTTATACTATTTAAAAAAAATGTAATACTGTTTAAATTTTAGAAAAAGTATAATAAAGTTAATA
>NC_029774.3:130018118-130045333 GCF_000817695.3 Arachis duranensis
AGGAAGACTATGCTACTTCAAAAGAGACATGGTAAGATAAACATGATAGATTGTAATTATCACAAAGCTAAAATTTTACTTTTTTTTATCTTTAATACTACCTTCATAATATATATTCATAATTCAGCTGATTCAAACATTTAACATATATTTATTTTTTTATAATATAAAGTACTTGATGTATTATCTCTAATGATTGCAGGAGCAAGTACATTTAATTCAAATTTAGATACTAAAAAATTAGAAGAAGTGTGCATAACTGAAAAAAAAAAAGATACCTGATACAAAGAGAAACATTTTTGAAGGAATTGACTACAAATCTTTCAAAAAATTTTCAAGAAGTTGAGAATATTACTGAAAATACGACTATTTTAGATGATTCTGTGCAAATTTAATACCCAGCCAAATTCGATATTGTTGAGAATACAGGTAATTTAAGAGGTAGCAATATCAGCACTTTATTATTTACTATTGTTATGCTTTTTATAAACAAAAAATTATCGTTTAGTGTTCAAGTTTTAAAATTCAAACTAAGATATGGTTATATATTATAATTTTTGTATTTGAACATTGATTTATTGTAAAACTTAAATCTTGATGTTGGCACAATGAAATTGTATTATATGATCTCATCTTTTTAATCCATAAATTGCATTCTTCGGTTTCTTTTATAAATATTATTTTTATACTTAACATAGTGAAAGAAAGGTATATTTTTATATAAATTATTTGTTGCAGATATAACTAAAACAATTTATTATCTTGGTGATTATTAGATGTGATAGATATTGATGACCCAGAATTTTTTGTCGGTATTGCGACGCCATGATATGGTATGAGGAGAGATCAAAGAAGTCCAAAACAGGATCCAATTTTGAGTTCTCAATATGTTGTATGCGAGGGAAGGTACAACTTCCGTTTTGAAGCACTTGATCGGACGCTTAGGAATCTTACGTCAGTTACCGATCAACATAAGACACATCAACCATTTGGTGGTAAGATTGTTGCTCTAGGAGGTGATTTCAGACAGATACTTCCGGTAATTCCGAAAGGAAGTAGACACGATATATTAGCATCCGCTATTAACTCATCCCAACTGTGGTCATTTTGTAAGGTTCTGAAACTGCATACGAATATGAGGCTTCTAATGTCTTCTTTGGATCAAGATGAATGTGAAATGAAGATTTTTGCTAATTGGATACTTGATGTTGGAAATGGAAATATTATCTTTGTTGTTGGTGATGAATTAGAAGTTGAAATTCCAGATGATCTATTGATTACAACTACTGATAATCCTCTCTCTCATTTGGTAGACTTTGCATATCCAAATTTGTTGCAAAATATGTCAGATTACAGGTATTTTCAGAGTAGAGCAATTCTTGCACCCACACTTAAGAGTGTCGAGAAGGTAAACGATTTTGTCTTGACAATCTTTCCAGGAATGGAAAAGGAGTATTTGAGCTCTGACACAACATGTCAAGCTGATGAGAATGAAGATGTAAAACAAGAGTGGTTCACACCAGAGTTTCTAAATGACATCAAATGTTCGAGACTACTCAATCACAAGTTGACTTTGAAGCCAGGAGTCGCTGTAATGCTACTGCGAAACATAGACCAGACTTCAGGTTTATGCAACGGGACAAGATTAATAGTTAACAAACTTGGCAGCAACGTAATTGGAGCGACGGTAGTGACCGGTAGAAATATTGGAGATAAAGTGTACATTCCAAGAATGAACTTAATCCCTTCAGATTCAGGATTGCCATTTAAGTTCCAACGGAGACAATTTTCATTAACAGTATGCTTTACAATAACCATTAACATGAGTCAGGATCAATCATTATCACATGTACGGCTTTATTTGCCAAAATCAATGTTCATCCATGGATAACTTTATGTTGCTTTGTCAAGAGTTAAGAGTCGCAGTGGCCTCAGGGTTTTAATTCTAAACGAAGACGGCAATCCAAAGTCATCAACAACAAATGTCGTGTTCAAAGAGGTTTTTAATAATATTTAGGTAAGAATAATATTATTTTCATTTTAATAGCATGTTATGATTTATACTTTTGTACAAATCTTTACTATAGATATAACTAATTTATCTATAACTCTTTTTTCAAATTTGAAATGAAATGTGTAACAAGGAGCACAACATCCAATGATTTTCTAATGAAGTTAGTAAGATATTAGGTTGTTGATAAATTTTTATTAGCTTTTTGATATAAAATTTAAGGTAAAATTAACATGCTATTATTATAGTTATATATGTTCTTATTTTTTTATCTCCCTCCTTATGGTTCAAGAATATTATAAACTTCGAACTCTTCTATTCATATTTTACTTTGAATAAAGATAAAATAACATATTTAACACGTTTATTATATAACGATGATGATAGTGTTATACTAAATTTAAAAAATATATGATTATAAAATATTATTTTTAATTTAATTTATCAAATTTAAATATAAGCCCGTGCATCGCACTGGTTTAATACTAGTTTAGTACAGTTGCTACCCTTTACCCTTTTTCTTAAAATATATAGACGTTGGTGTGATAGGTCATACTGCAGGAGAATAATGCGATTATACGTGGCAGATAGTGAGTTGAGCATGGGCAAAATGGGTATTACACAAAAAGCCTTTTTGAAAAGAAGGGAAGGAAGTTAAAGAGTGTGCAAATTATCAAAACGACACAACCCAGAATACAGAAAATTTCACTCACCACTGGCATTGCCATGGAGAGAAAAAAAGAGAAAGGTGCAGGTAGCGGAACAAAGGCGGGTGAGCGCCCTTTCCAGACGGAGGCCGCCGAGAAATTATTTGGTGTGTTACTCAACCTCCGTCAAACTGGCACTGTTAAGGAATACCGCGACCTCTTCGAGAAGCTTAGCGACGTCGTTTTGAGGTCGGTCTTCGTAAACGGGCTTAGGGAGGATGTGAAGGCGGAGCTAAGCTCCTTCGAGGCGGAATCACTCTCTGATCTGATGGACCTGTCGGAAGTGGCCGAAGCGAGGTGCCGGAACCCGAAGTGTGCGATGATGAGGTTCTGGGGGAAGATCGAGGGGAGAAGAGTGGTGATGGTGTTGTCTACTGGATCTACTGACAGCTTCATCGCGAAGAGGGTGGTGAAGGAGCTGAGGCTCCCGACGACGGTAACCCGTGAGCGGTTCGTCTCCGTGGATGGAAAAATGGCGAATAATGGAGGGGTGTGCAAGGGCTTAACGGTTAAGGTCCAGGGGACGAAAATGGAAATAAAACGTGATTTCTTCGTGGTTGATCTTGCAGAAAGTGGAGACATTGTGTTAGGTTCGGACTGGGTTTCGGATCTTGGTGGGATGCTAATGGATCATGGGTTGGTCCAGGTTGAGGTGGCGGGGAAGCAGATAGCCTTGAGAGGGGACCCTTCTCTCACCAAAGGCAATGAAATCTGGACTATTCAAAGGGTTATCTAGCTCAATCAATTTTCAATCCCTAGCGCTCTCTAATCCCCATCTTTAAATGATATGATGTGATAGTCTCAGTTTTTTTCTTTAATTAATTCAAGTATTTGCTTGTGTTTCTTCTCAACTCTGGAGATGCTATTCCCTAATCGCGAACTTTTTAATGTGATCACGGATAACCCTAGTTCTCTCCATTTTAGAAATTCGCCGAAGTTCGGCACTAATGCAATCCAAAAACAATGCCATGAATTTCAGTGATTAATTGGTTATGATATTTAAACACGGGGAGTATTAGGTCAAGTTAACGCGGCAAAACGCAAAAGCGCAAACCAAGATTTACTTCTAACACGTTTTTATTTTTGATCTTGGGAGAAAGATGTGTAAAATTCAATTATGGGAGTGCAGGAGACTTCACTGTCACGGTTGGGATTAAGAAATCGGACATTAGTCAAACGATTCGATTAGAGGCTGGATAGGTACATAAATTGGACCGTTCGATTTGTACTCCCATTACTTGCCAAACATGTATCAATCCGTGTCATTGCTTGTATACACACCATCTCAAGAATAGCCCTTTCATTTCACTTTTGTTCTTTTTTCCCAAACCCTACACTCACCTTCACTTTCAGTCTCCATTGATACATAATTAATTTGAAAAAAAAAATGGACGGCTAATCTTTAACAATGCCAAAAAAAAGAAGAATAAAAAACGTCAATTGTCCATTTTAATTATGTAGATTTTTATTTTTAAATATTTTAATTTAATTAAAATAATAGTGATAATGTTAAATATTAGTGGTATAGTGATAATGTTAGAGATTAGTGTAGTAATAATTTTTAAATATTTTAATTTAATTAAAATAATAGTGATAATTTTAAATATAAGTAATAATTAATTAATTATAGTGATAATGTTAAAGATTAGTATAATAATAATTTTTATTAAGATGTGTAGGTATGATAATAAAATAATTAATATTAACTGTTATTAATAAATTTATTGTAGTGATTATTAAGATTATTATACGTGTGATCTAATAAATTAATTATTATAAATTGTTTTGTATACGTGTGTGATAATAAAGAAATTAATTATTAGTATTAACAAGTTTAATCACCCGTGCCATGCACGTGATAAGATTAAAATTATAATTTTAAATTGTTATGTTAAATTTTATTTTAATTATAATAATTTAATTAATAAAAAAATAACTTGTATGTGTTGTTTTTCTTTTCTTAATATAATAATTGTATTAACTATAAAATAGTTATTTAATCTACTTTTTTCAATAAATCAGGCATATATACTCAATATGACAATAAATAATCTAGTAATACTTAAATCTACCAACAAAGTTTTATATGTTGGTATATTGTGAAGTAAGAAAATATCAAAATCAGCTCAAAATGAAGAACAAATTAATAGAGAATCCTAATGCAGAAAGTTTTGTAATAAACAATAAATAATTTAAACCTACTGAATAACAATTCAATGCTATCCTTTGATACCTGCAAAATATATACATAAAACAACACTGTATTAATGTTTGTATATAAAATTATATGATTAACGTAATTATAAAATTGTTTGTCAAGAGAATAAAATTATACGAATTTTTATGATAATTTTAATATTCTCAAACTATTAATGTACAATAAGAATTCATCTATTAGTTCCTAGAATTTCTAAATTTTTTTAAGTGATAGTAATAAATTTTAATAAATAAATAGATTTAGTAAGACATTTTGTTATTACTTTTTTATTATAGGCTCTCAAAAACTTCTCTATATACCACATTCATCGTGCAGTAATTTCCAAGTGTATTAACCCGTGCTATGCACGTGATAAGATTAAAATTATAATTTTAAATTATTTTGTTAAGATTAATTTAAATTATAATAATTTGATTAATAAAAATATAACATGTTATGTATTATTTCTTTTTTATTAAGCTAGTGTTAAATATATTAACTCTAAAAAGTTATTAGTTGGTTTTAGCAATCTAATTTCTTCAATAAATCAAACATATATACTCAATGTGACCATAAATAACTTAATAATACTTAGACCCACCAACAAATTTTTATATGTTATTTTACTATCAAATAAGAACATATCAAATTAGCTCAAAATAAATAATAAATTATTAGAGAATTCTAATGCACAAAATTCTCTAATAAACAATGAATAATTTAAATCTACTAAAAAATAACTCAACACTTTTCTTTGATACCTGCAAAACATATACCTAAAATAATATTATATTAATGTTAGTATACAATTTTACAATCATCGACCATATTTACTATACATGACTCCTTCTTAAAAGTTATTCTATACATGTGTGCAGTCGAAAGATAAATTATTGGACTTTATTTTATTTTTCTAAATTATTATAATTATGCATTATTCATTAAATGCTAACTGTAATATTGTAATATAATTATAATAAAGATATTTTTTTAAAATAAATTTAGAAGAGAGAATAGTACTTTCATTTTGGAGAGAAAATGAATTCATGAGAAATTGACACCTCAATTTTATTAGTTGATAATGTATTAAATATTGATTTTATATAATTATAATAAAAATATTTCTCTAAATTAGTATAATCATGCATTATTCGTTAAATGTTAATTGTAATATAATTATAATAAATATATTTTTCTAAAATAAATTTAGAAAAGAAAATAGTGATTTCATTTTAGAGAAAAAATGAATTCATGAGAAATTAACACCACTTTTATTAGTTGGAGAAAAAATTCAGTTTTAGTATATTTTGTCATTATTATACATTTTTCTCTAATCATATATCCACTGTTTTCTTTTTTTGTTTTAGCATTTTGAACTTGGGTTAAACTTCTATTATATGATAGAATTAATATGAGTATATTTTATTATTAAATAGACAAAGTTAATATAAAATAAAATTATACATAAAAAAGTAAAGAAAATAAAATTAAAATAGCAAAAGTGATAAAAAGATTATTTTTATAATTTTGTTTTGTCATTTTTATGTATAGAAGATTAGAAAATAGTAAATTTTTAACTAAATTAATTTATATTTGTTGTATTCAATTTAAATAAGTAATAAATTATCTTATTTTAATTTATTCCTTAAATTTATATATCTTAAAATTAAATCAAATAATTAATATACATAATTTTAAATTGTGTGATACTTAAATATCTATTCAAATCAATTAGTTGATATAATTAATTCATCATAATGAATTGACTTTAATGAGTTAAACAAAATAATACAGAAGCATGCTACGTTGATTCTATCATTAAAAGTAAAAATTCGATTTTTATATGATAGGATAGATAATATAATAGACGGCAAGAAAGAGAAAGATAAACATTTTAGATCCTAAGTTATTTCATTTGAATGTTGCAATGTGGTATCACATTATTTTACTTATTTTACCATATGGACCCTTTTGTAACTTTATTTCAGTATCAATAGAATTTCACTATCTTTGAGTACTAAATTAAAATTCAAAATGAAAATAAAAAAAGTAAAGAGTATAAAATTATTGATTGAAAAATACTCTAAATAATAAAAAGTCAAATTAACTTTAATATTAAATTCATTAATACGATTTTAATTTTATATAATAGTTAGAAAATATATTAGTAAAAGCAAATGGAAGAATAGCTTTAATTAGTATTTGGTAAAATATTCATTTAGAATAATTAAAAAATATAAAATTATGATATTATTAAAAATAATACATTTTATGTTAAAAAATTATATTTAAATAAAATATTTATAAAATATAAAATTTAGAGTAACATAGCTTTATAAAGATTAATCATTAATCAATTATGAACTATAATAAAATTATAATATAATTTATTTATGAAAAAATAATCAATAATTAATATTAATAAATATAAAAATCATCTTAACACTTTAATTAAAAGTATGAATGGTTAATTATTATTCATTATTAATAATATTTTGTTAATAAAAAATTGAAAATATAATTATTTAGATTTAGATTTTAGAAAAATAAACGTATAAGTAACAAATGATCTATTTTATCATGTATATTACAAATTAATGAATTAAACTAACTGATATAATGAATTATAATTAATTAATTGGTATAAATTATAATAAATTATATGATATTTAAAAAGAAAATAAAATGAATAAAAGAATAAAAAATAGAAGAATAGAAGACTACAATAAAATAAATTGAATGTAAATTTTTTTTTTACAAATTTTATATCACATCTGCTTCAATAATAATAAATAAAAATACATCAACTTAATATCTAAGAAAAAAAGGATGAGATGAAATCATAATACAATTCTAAAATAAAAGCTTAAATTAAACCATAATATCATTGCACAACACAAATTAAAAATAATTTCACACTACAATATACCACACAAATAGATAAATGACTTAAGCTTAATTAGAAATTTTTTATTTATTTATGCAAACATGATAACACCATGGTCTATAAATGGTTAATGGATAACATATCATATATTGCTCTAAATGATGAGCACGTGAGTTGAAGACTGTGTGCTGATTTGTGTTCATGATGGTTGCCTTCTTGTGACGGCGTCTTATAGGAAGAAAAAGAATTATTGTAAAAGTTACCAAATGAAAGAGTAATTGATAAATGAATGATATTTTCTTCTAGCATATATGGTCTTTTATAGTGGTAAAATAAAAATGAAATGAATAAAATTTTGTATTTTTATATTAGAAATAGAATTTGATATTTATCCTAATAAGATTAAATAATTAATTAGTTATATTTAAATAAATAAAATAAATATATTTTTAAGAATTAATCAAATCAATTAGTCAATACAAATAATTAGTATAATTAATTTATTTGATTTATTGAATTTAAAAAATAAATTAAAAAATAATTGATTGAATTAATTAGTTGATATAATTAATTTATTATAATTAATTGGATTTAATGAATTAAAAAAATAAATAGAAAAACATAGGAGATAATAATTTTTTTAATTAAATTAATCTGTATTTATTGTATTTAATCATTATAAGTAACAAATCATCTATCTATAATTATAATAAAAATACTTTCTCAAAATAATATAATCTACTATTATTCATCCACTAATTATTTGGCAATAAACCTTAATATGATTTTTTACATCTCCGCTATGGGAAATAACTACTTATATATACCAAATAATATGTAACATATTACTACCTATATAAGTTAAGGCACAAATACAGAATTTAATTAAGGTGATTGAAACTTTCACCAAACAGAATATGACCTCAATCGAATAAAAAATGGTACTCAATTTTGCATTAATTAGCTAGTCGAAGAAATAACATACTCATTCATTATTCGTGTTTCATTATATTTTTTAAATAATATATAGAAAATATATATCCTGTGTATAAAAATGTGACTATTAGTAATTTTATTAATAAACTTTTTTTAAACTATTACTAATTTCAATTTTAATAGAAAATTTGAGGAAATAATTTCGTTTGCCATAAATAATATACTAAAACTATTAGTATATTATCTTTTATATGGTTAATTGAATTTATCAATGATTTTTCCGTGTAAATCGTTATTACCCAGTTTTTAATAACTACTTAATATATAAAATTTGAAATTGAAAATTATTATTACTAATTCAATTAACTGGTTAATTGAGTAATAATTGTCAAATTACTAAGGTGCAAAATCATTAATTTACTCAATAGATTTCCATATATTATTTATATTTCAAGTAATAATTTGAAATTATATTATTTACCAGTTAATAATACTATTATTAATAATTATTTTTTGTCTTGATTTTTAAATCAATTATTAAATAATTATTCTTGTTAAAATAATTGTTTATAAATTATTTCAAATTATATTTTGTTAAGATATAATTATTTAGATTATTACCCATGGAACGGGTATAATTTCATTTTATACCAATTAATCAATTATAATTATATGACACGGCTGTAATTTTAATTTTATCCACCGATTATTGGCAAATAAATTTTATGCCAATTATAAATAAAATCTATTTTTATTGGCAAATAAATTGTCTTTAGGTCAACAATTTAATATATGTGTAGGTTATTTTTTGTCAAATATAATGAAAATACAAATAAAAAAATAAAGGATAAAAATAAACTTAATAATATCTGACACTACTTCATTTTATTAAATTATTTAAAAATAGCAAATCCACAAAAAATAATCGTAATATATAAATTGAGGCAATAATTTAAAATTTTATAATTATAATTTAATCAAATACTAATAGTAAAACTAAATTACCTAAACAATATTGAATCTATTCTAGTCATTAGTCACGTATAGTATAGAATCATTCTTGTAACGACAACCAACTGAAATAACATCGTAAATTTCAATATTTAGAATTCGTACAAAATCAAACCATCCTCTTGTTAGATAAGCTTTCTGAAAAAATCAAAATATGTTAAAAAATTATTCTAATAATGAACAGCTTAAACTAAGAAAATTTAAATATATTACCAATCATTGAAATTGCATATCTGAATTTGTCACGAATTTAGCAAAACTGAACTGAAACTGAGGGAATTTAATTTCATTATGTGCTCCACTTCGAAAATTTTCGGGCAGACGTAAAAAGCATGGAGGGGATGGAACTTGAACTTGCCCTATAAAGTTCTGTGGATGCCATTCCTCAATAAAAAATCGAGCTACTCTTAAGAAATCTAACTTTAACCACATTCCATTGGGTTGGTCATAATAGGTGAGTAGATCCAACCATCATTCGATAAAGTAGAGACTATTGCCTCTTCTTTGAACGCTTACATCCATGTAGTTGGAACCCGAATCAGTGAAAATAACTCGATGAGGTATTTCATGGATATGATACATTGTAAATGATTGTGGCAAAAGACAATCGAACTGGAACATTAGACGATAAGAATAACTTAGAGTAACAACAAATAAAAAATCATCAAAAAAATAATATAATAGAATGAGTATATGAAAAATATTATAAAAAATTATAAATTGTACCTTAAAAGGATCAACTTCAATAAAAAACGAAGAATACATTCTTATTCTATGAAGTAGTAAAAAAAACACTAAATATAAAATTATGAATTGACTCTCAAATTTAGATTCATGTACCACAGGAAAACACTATATATAGACTTTAGTAAAACAAAAATAAATATGTAAATTACCTATTATTAAGGTAATTTTTTAATAATGCATTAAATATTGATTTGATACAATTATAATGAATATATGTTCCTAAATTAGTATAATTATATATTAATTTCATCATATCACGGGTAACAAAGATTTTTTATTATTAGTATTACTATTACTGATATTATTATTATCATTAAAATGAATAAAAGTATTTTTAATTGATAATTGATAAGTAGTTTAATAGTGCATTAAATTTTGATTTGATACAATTATAATGAAAATATGTTTCTAAATTAGTATAATTATATATTATTCATTAAATATTAATTACAATATAATTATATTAAAGATATTTTTTATAAAATAATTTAAAAAAATTATTTGATATACGTGAATCGGGTAACAAAGATTTATTATTATTATTATTACTATTATTGATATTATTATTATCATTAAAATTATTAAAAGTATTTTTAATTGATAATTGATAAGTAGTTTAATAGTACATTAAATTTTGATTTGATATAATTATAATGAAGATATGTTACTAAATTAGTATAATTATATATTATTTATTTAGTATTAATTATAATATAATTACAATAAAATAATTTAGAATAGAAAAAAATTTATTCGTTTTGGAGGGAAAACGGAAGCATGAGAGATCGACACGTCACCTTTAGTAATCGGGAGAAAACCCAATTTTAGTATATTAAGTAGATTGTTGTTGTTGTTGTTGTTGTTGTTGTTGTTGTTGTTATTTTGTTAAATTTAATTTGTTAATTAAAGAAGGTTACATTTGTTTAATGTGGTCTATGTCTATGTTTTGTAGGGTTTACAGATGTTGCAATGTGACCACTATTTGCTGCCGGATTCGTACAATCAAATAGTAGAGGGACATTTACAGGACACTGGCATTTATCACGTTTCACAGATTGGAGTTGTTCAGTGTCAGTCGGCATTGGTTAATGCTCTGACCGAAAGATGACGCCCTGAGCCCCTGAGACTCATACTATAAGATGTGGTGATCATTCTTGGTCTTCCGACGAATGGTTTGCCAGTCACAAGACCGACACTCAGTAGTTATGAGGTGTTAGAGGTTGAATGCTTGGATCAGTTTGGTGTTGCACCTAGGAAGGCAAACTGTAGAAAAAATTTCATCAAGTTGACGTGATTTCGAGGATTGAAAGATCGTTTAGTGTTGGTTGATGATATTCAGATTTAGAGGTACGTGAAGTGCCACATAATGTTATTGTTTGGGACCGTTATGTTTGGAGATAAGCCTGGGACAGGGATGCACTAAAAGTTTCTGCCGCTATTTTGTAACTTTGCTGGGATCATACAGTTTAGTTGGGGATCGACATGCGTGGCACACCTGTACAGAGCATTGTGTAGGGCAACTGGTGTCGACTAAAAGGAGATTGATGGTCCTCTGACACTTTTGCTTACCTGAGCTTAGATCTGTCTACCAATTATTGCGCCGCTTCCTAGCCACCCTCGACTCTTTCCGATTGCAAACAAATAAATTTAATTACTACATGTTTTGAAAAAGCGTATTTTAAATTTGATTGATAAATCTTAATTAACGAATTATCTGATGTCAGGTGGCGTAACTGGGATCATGAGAATCGGCCTTATAGGTTTTGTAGCCTTGCTCACTTTAGGAAAACATTAGATGATCTGCAAGAATGACAGATTTATTGTAGTAAATAAGTAGTTGTTTTCGTTTAGCCGTATTATTATTCGGTGTGTAATCTTCTTTTACCTGCATAATGTGTACAATTTATTTGGGAGACTTATGCAATTGGTTGGATCAATCTAGACGTAATTCTTTCTAACATCTGTCAGCATTTGACTATTTGAAATGTCATAGTTTCACTTATATCTTTTGAATGCATTGAATAACATGTATTTGAAAGACAAAAAAGACAATTTAACTTGACTCAGACGTTTCTCATCAAGAATGAGATTTAAGTGAAGCACACGGTGAAGCACATTTTCTCTGCACCGCTTTTTCTTAGCTAAATATAATAAGCAACTGAAATGAGATGCATGAAACTTTCTTAGTTATGGGTTCATTAAACTATGCCATTGTTCTGAATATCGAGTAAATAATTATTTTTAATCACAAAAGATGTATGCATTAAGAAATTTATTAATGAAAAAATCAAATTATTATTATATTTTTAAATTATTCTTTCTAATATTTTTTTATCGTTTCCACTTAATCTCACAAACTTTTTTCTTTTTGGAAAAGTATGAGGAGCCAATGTATGTTTTATACAATATATACAATGGGGTTAAATTAAAATAAGAATTAAATTAAAAACAATTAATTAATTTTGAGTAGTTTTCAATTTAAAATTGAATCAAATCATGATTTTCGTTAGTTATGGCAATTAATTAATTTTGAGTAGTTATGGCAATTAATTAATTTTGAGTAATTTCACATTTAAAATTTGAATCAAATCATGATTTCCGTCAGAATCAAATAAGGATTATCTCCCTTTCTCAATACGGTGTAAACTCTTCTCTCACTCTCTTCTCGAAGTAAAAATCGGTACAGTGCCGCCACAGTTATCAGTCGCCGTCGAACATCGCGTTGACACTTTTTCTACTGGCGCCGTCGTCTGCATAGGCCACCGTACGTAGGGAGGACGCCCATATTGTGTGAGTCGAGCTCGCAGCACAGCAGCAACCCAGACGTCCAGCGCCTCCATCGCAGCCAATTTATGTCTTCTTCCTGTCGCCGGATGTTCACTTTCTCTGTGAAGGTGGATGGTTATTCTTGGGTGCTTAGTTGTAGACAATGATTGCTGGTTATGATTTATATTTGGATGTTCACTTTCTCAGTTTTCGCGGATGTTTATTCTTCGAGTAATTCAACAAGATCCAGGCACGCAGCAGCGCTGAGATGATGCGAGCGCGGGATTTGGGGCTGCAACTCACGTCGGCGACGCTGACAATTGCAGGTCACGGATGTTCGACCGCGTGAGGAGTGACGGAGATTCTTCTGGCGAGGACGTTGGTGCGAGGAGGCGGAGCGCGATAGTTCCGGTCGGCAGGAACGGAGGCTACACATTGCGTAGAAACAGAGCAGTAGAAAGTAGGTTGTTGCGCACACGGTAGGGGCGCGGAGAAAAGGATTTTTCTGCGGAACAAACAATGAGATTTTTTGGAGGGTAGGTAATGGTAGGTGATGAAGGGTAGGGGTGTGCATGGTCCGGCCCGACCCGAAAATCCGGCTCGGTCCCGAACACTTTAAGGACTAGTTTGGTGTGATTTCACCGGGTCTTGGGTCGGGTAAGGGTCTTAAAAATAAACAATTAGATATCACAAAAAGCAACTAGAAATTGGGGATAATGATGTTTAATTTACATTATTAATATATATTGGGCCAAATAAACAGCCTATTGTACATATTGTATAGATATCTCATTGTCTCCCTATCAGGACTCTTTCTTTTTTTTATCGTTACCGAAACATCACTTTTGATACCACTAATAAATTCTGTTGAGTCTTTTTTTTTGTCAGTGTGCCAAAAATAGTTTATTCTAAAATAAGGCTGCGCAAAACATTCATAAAGAAATTTAAAATCCTGATTCTAATATAGTATGCTACTGTTTTAATATAGGATTAAATTCTCATTATTCTAAAGGATAAAAGAATAAGAATCAAATCTCAAAATTTTACCAAAAATTGAAATTTTGAGAGAGAACAAATGTATCAGTGGGGTGGTCAAACATGTGCTACAGAATGGGTGCAGCTTCCATTTGTAATTAGCAAATTGCCACGATCTTGTTACGGAGGAGGCGTTGGGCAATACCCCCAAATAGTGGCACCGGAGCCGTTAAGGAGATGGAGACATGGAGGATAGGAAGCGAAGAGAGGCTCTAGAGCCGATGGGCTAGCGTTAGCGCCAATCCAGACAGTGAGGGAATTGTCGGAGTAGAAGGTAGGAGGAATGGTGGGTGAGTTGATGGAGGACCATGAAGTTGGGCTTGTTAAGTTGAAAGTGAGTGTGGTGGTAAAAGAAAAAGAGGGAGAGAGGTTGTGAAATTGAAGTTGGTTAAGAAAGAATAATTTGAGAAATTTGAATAGTTTTTTATGTTTTATTTAGTCTTATTAATTAGAATTTATTTTTCATAGGTACAACATTTTTTTTTTCATGATTAAATTTGTGAGCACTTAAATTTTTAGTGAGTAGAAGTAGTTATTTACATTTTGAATATTTTTGAATTTTTAAAAAAATTATAAGAATTAAAAATCCAATTTTAAAGAATTCGTTAAATTACCATTATAGTGTTTTTTATTATTTACTAAATTTATTTTTATGATAAATTTTAAATATTTAAAAATTATTTATTTTATATTTTTAAAATTAAATATTAACTTTTTATCTTCTTTTAGTAAGTTAAACAATTATATATAGACACCATAGCAAGTACCAAAAATATATTAGAAAAGCTCTACATCCATGTAATTTTTTCATCCAAGCTATCTAAGTAACTTCCTTCACACGCGCGTTTCCCCCTCCCTCAGTCGTTTGTTATACACATGCCTCATATAACGTAAATCTTTTGTTGCGTGATAAACCTTTCTCAACGTAAACCTTGTTCTCTTCTCGCATTTTCGTTCTTCAACCTAATAAGCGTCGTTCTCCTCTATTCACGTTTTCTTCTTCTTCGTTTTCTTCTTTGATTCACAATTTTAAATGGAATTAATGAATGATTCAACTTCAAATCAGTTGAATGAGAACGATCTGGTTTATTCTTCTAAAACGAATCATGCTGATGAGGTTTGGATTGTTCAATTTTAAATCGAATTGAATGGAATGCGATTGTTAATTTTATTTGAATTGAATTGAATGGACGTATGTATTTTTTACTCTGAATTGAATTGATAATATCTAAATTGTAGACAAAGGTGTTTTGAATTTGCTTTTGTATAATGCATTATGTTTCGTTCATTAAGTACTATACAATTCTTTCACTATGAGTAACTGTTCGGTTCGGTAAGCATAAAGGAGTTTGAATTTAATTTAATACACTGGATTATGTTTCATTCATTCAGTACTATAGAGTTGTTTCACCATGAGTATGTGTTCGGTTCGGATTACAAAAATATTTTAAATAAAAAAATAAAAAGATTAAAAGATAATTTAATTAAATAACATGTACTAATTAATCATTTAAACTGACATAGCATAATAGTAAAAAGTTAGAAGACTACAAATGTATGTAGAGACTATTTTAAATTCTGTTTTAATATATTACTAATAGATAGATAAATTTATATTTTACTTACTACCTTGTTCTTGAATTGGTATTCATGAAAGTTATGAGCCAATTCATGAGTGATTTATCTTAAAACTTTCATTCTTTATAAGACAATTTTCTTATACCTTTAGTCATATTAATTGAATACTATTAAAATATTATTATTAATATTAATAATAATATTATTAAATACTATAATATAATGATAAAATTATTAGATAAAATATAAATATTAATATTATTAATATTTTAATAATTAAAAAAGACATTTAAATTTTTAATTTTAATTTTCATGAATCATAACAAGTATTTTTAATAATATTATTACAACTAAAAGATATTTAAAAAATATACATTGTTGAAAAAAAAAGAAGTGATATATATATGCAACAAATACACTATATATATAACTTATTATGAATACAATTATACAAAGAAGTAAAAAAAATTAATAAATACAATTACATAATGACCTAATACATATGTTTAGCAAATTTAAAAAAAGTTGTATTCATCAACCAAATTTTAGTTGTGCAAAAAATTAGTAAAAATGGAGAGGTAGAAAGAGGAAGAGAAAGAGGTATGAGTTTATGTGAGGAGATAAAGAAAATGTCTGAAATGAATATTGATTTATATAGTAAATATAAAAATAAGGATGAATACGAAAGGAGAAGAGAAGAAATTAGATTTTAATCAAATTTATACTTATTAAAATAAAATTAATATTAACATTAAAAACAATATTTAACTTAGATAAAAATAAAGTATAAGAGAATATGAAAAGTTAAAGTTAAAAAGAATCTTATAATAAGAATCTTAAAATATAATATAAAGATAAAAGACAGAAATCTAAGAGATTAAAAATAAATTTAAAATCACTTAAACTGATATGACATCATGTTAAAAGCTTTAAGAAACCTAGAATGAATCTGAAAACTACCTTTTATATTTTTCTTTAAGAAAATAAAATAAAATAAAATAACACTACAAAAAAACATGTATTTAACTGTATATACATTTATATTGTTCTTTGTTATTTATGACCGCTATAATAACCGTCGTTGTAATATCTTATTACATAATATATAATTATGTTATTTTTAATTATATTTAAAATAGGTTGATTATTCTAACTTTGTGAAATCCTAAAAGAATTTATACATTTAATTTTGATTTTTTTTGTTTGTAATATTTGATAATTTTAGTGGTATCTTAAGAATTTTTTTTTCTTGTAATGTGATCTTAAGATCAATGTAAAATAAGGATGAGTATGGGTCGAGTTGGTTCAGATTTAAAGTGAAATTAGAATCAAACTAATTAAATTGTAATTAATTTAGTTTGGTTCGGATTTATATTTTTTTTATGGATATAGTAATTGTAAATTGAATCTTTTAATTAAAAATTTAATAGAAATTTAAAGTGAAATTATTACATTGATTTACATTGAATTTTATTCTTTCTAACGTTTTATAATTTTAACGGGAGATTTTATGATATTTTTATATTTTTTTGTTTTTTTATTATAGTTGAAGAAAGAAAAGTAAAAGTTCTAAAAATAAATCTAGAGTCACTAAATTTTATGTGGTATTATGATAGAAAATAAGAAAGTTAAGAATACATCTAGAGATTATTTTATATGTTTTAATATATATATATATTTTTTTTGGTATGATATATGTTTTAATATATTATTAATAGATAAATAGATTTGAGGTAGACCCGTAATTAAAGATGGCTATTTTTGTTGCTTGAAGTATTTTTTTCTTGGTTCAGGAAATGTTTCTTTCTAAATTGTACCTCGAAAAGAGTCACTCTGATACGACCCCTAAAAGAAAATAGAGAATCCAATTGGAGTTAATGGGCCACAGTCCATCTCTCTTACCCAGTTAAAGCCCAACCTGCGATAGGACCCTTTAACCCTAATTCCCAAAGCCAATAAAACCCAAGCACCGTTCTTCGTTTCCAATTTTCGCAGGTGCAGAGCTCCACACAGGTGTTACGATCCCCTGCAACAGCTTCACCACCGCCGCTACCATGGTAGACCTCTCCTTCCTTTCTGAGCCCTTAAATTGTTCAATTTTTGAATTGGTTTCGTTAATTTTCAGTGAATTGATCGATATGTGTAGGTGAACGTTCCGAAGACAAAGAAGACGTACTGCAAGAGCAAGGAGTGCAGGAAGCACACTCTTCACAAGGTTACCCAATACAAGAAGGGCAAGGATAGCATCGCCGCTCAGGGTAAGCGCCGTTATGACCGCAAGCAATCCGGTTATGGTGGCCAGACCAAGCCCGTCTTCCACAAAAAGGTAAGTCTAATCGTTATCACCTTTTTTCATTACTTGCAGGGTAGCCTGTCCTAGACTTTAGGGTTCAATCCTAGAGAAAAAATTGAGGAGGGAAGGGGGTTTAGTGGTCTAAATAGTCCTAAAAGATCATGCTTTTTCAGATTGGTTTTTTCTGTAGGATAGATATCAGTTAGGTGATGTAATTTAGAGGAATAGATTATTAATCTCCTTAGGTATTGGTCAATTGTTGTGATACTCGTTAAAGTTGATTTGTAATTGAGCTGTTATTTAGATTGTTGATTTATGTTGTGTTAAAAATAGGCCAAGACCACCAAGAAAATTGTGTTGAGGCTTCAATGCCAGGGCTGCAAACATGTCTCCCAGCATCCTATTAAGGTATTGACATGTGGTCTTGTTGCTTTCACCATTGTCTTCTTGGCTTTGGGCTGCGGAGAGTAGTAGTACCTAATGGTTTTCCTCCATGTTACTTTTTTGCAGAGATGCAAGCACTTTGAGATTGGTGGTGACAAGAAGGGAAAAGGAACTTCCCTCTTCTAATTTCATTGCTCCAGTTTGCTGTTTCATCTTATTTTGTTTTTTATCCTTTGCTATTTGCAGCATTTTCTTTTTGCCAGTGTTAAGTTCTTAAAATCTGAAGATCTGTTAGCTATACTTAAATTTTGTACGTTGCGTTTGAGAAGTATTCTAATATCAATGACTAGTATCCTTTGTTTACTTGGCCGTACATTTGTATTTTTCTGGGCTATTTTATGTGGTACGCGATACATGGCCGTATTTTGATGGTATACTTTTTAAATCTGCATAATGCATAAGGTGCTTAGCAGTTAAATGATGAGAATAAATGTTTCATTTGATATAAGGCTGTAACAAATGTTGCTTCCTTTCTATCACACACAGCAACAACCACTCCCAAAAGAGAAAAACGAAATAAAAAAAAGAAATGCTGCTTCATAGAATCAATTCACTTCACCGTGGCCTTGGAGAAAACTATATCGTGTAGACAGTTGATCATTTCCGAGTGGTTGAATATCGTTGATTCATTGATTGTGATTCTAGTTAGCATTCTATAAGAGTACTTAAGACAACTCAATACACTCGTGCGGGGTTAAACCAGTTGCAAGACACTAACAATGAAACAACGAAGAAAGGGACAGTGATGAGGTATGTCCAAACTAATGAAGCAATGTTTCTAATTTAATGATTTCACCTTCCGTGAAGCAAAAGACTCTCACTCCACATTTCATTTCCATCTTTTATTCAAGTGGATTTCTATTACTTTTCACAAATTTTTTTTTCAAAATGAATTATCTGTATAAGATTCATGTGGAGGAAGAATGTGGTTTCCTTTGTAGGATTTAAAAATTTCTCTTTAATGAGAATAGCCCCAATAGTTTTGTTGATACCCTCCCATGTACGTATTGTTAGCTTGTACATTTGGGTATGCAACTTGTCCCTGCATCTGCATCCCACGGTTTGCATATTGCTGCCACATTAGTTGCTCCTCCATCAACAACCTCTGTTTCTTTTCGATCTCTGACATTTGAACGTAGTGTGGAGGTGCCACAGCCAATGAAGCTGCAAAAGGGTCTGCACCAAACGAAGTCAAACCACCTGCCGGAGATGGTGGTGCCGGCAATGCTAGCATGGCAGGTCTTCCAGCCGAGCCTAGTGCGACGCTACTATTGCTGCCACTTACCCCATAACCTGGTCCTTGCATGGCTGAATATGCAGCTCCATGTTGGTACATACCATCCAACAACAAGGTGTCAAAGCCTCCCCCAAGTGATGGCTTCTGGTTGGACAAGTTGCTTGCTGATTGAACCAATGCTGTTTCCCAATCTGCTGAATCATCAAAAGCGTGCCATGGAAGAGCTTTGGTGTCACTATTTGTTGCTGGTGCAGCCCCATCAAACAATGCCAAGGCTAGTTTGTCCCCATATTCATGAGTTGTCACTGTGTCATCTCCTAGATTCAATAGATCCCCCTCTGTTTGCTCTGGCTCTTCATTCTTGGGCTCTGCTTCCTTTGTTTCTTCTACTGGCTCCTCCTTTACTTCTTCTGGCGGCGGCAGCGCCTTAATTGCATTCATATCCTCTTGTGGTTCAGGTTCCTCTGCTTTTTCATCTTCACTTTGATGTTCTTGTTGTTCTAGTTTTCTACATTTGGCTATTCTGGACTTCTCTCTGATGTAGTTATCCATGAGCTCCAGCTTCTTGGCTGTTACCTTCTCTAAATCCGGATACTCGAATGCGCGCCCAATGCCTATGGACTTGGACCAGGTATAGAACATGTCTAGCTCGTCGTACTGCTTTCCAACGCGGCAGAAAACATCATACACTTTGCTGCATTCTTGTACCTCCATCTCTTCGGCGAAACGATCGATTAAGATGCTCATGATCTCTGTCATATCATGATATATTTGAAAGCTCTCCTTCACAATAGGATACAGAGCCACTATGACAATACGATGGGTCTTTGCCACTCCTGCCATGTTGAAAACAACAAAAAGAACCAACTAAGGGAATAAATAAGATAATGTGAATTTGTTTGTTCTATGCTACTACAAACCTGTGGGACGACAAGCTATAAAGCGTTCAAGAAGCAACTGCAAATGCTGCATCTTGGAAAATAGTAGCTCGGTCCTAAAATCATTCAAAGGTGTGGCTTTTGTACTGACTTCGATATCAAGATCCTTGTCTTTATCTTTATCTTTATCTTTATCTCTGTATATATATCTTTCTCTGTCTCTGTCTTTATCTCTTTGTCTTTGCTCATCATCTTCATCAAAACCAAACCTGCTGCGCCTTCCGCGCCTGTTCTGCATCTTGTACTCAAGCCTTTCATCAAGATACAAGGCGTAGGTGCGCACAAATGCAGAGAAATCCCAAGAACTAGAATAGGACCTGTCCCTGAAATCAGACATGTTGAGAAGGCGAGTGCCGCGCCTAGTTGAGAAGAATATTTCTTGCTCATAAGCAGGATCTCCATCTGATAGTAGCCTTTGAATGAGAATGAGGGATTTCAAAGCAACCGTCCAACTTTTTGTCTTGCTTAGACGCTTGGAGATGGTGCTAACGCAGGCACTAACGTAGGCCCTCGAGTAACATGTTAAGCTCAGGATCTCCCTAACATGCTTCTCTTCAGCAGGGTACTCATCATGCCTTGTTGCCTTCACAATTGCCACTTCAAGATCCCCCAATGAGCTGCTGCTTCCCACCTTGGCTAGCCCTATGCTTGTCTTATCCTTAACTGCTCCAATGGCTCTTCTCAATTTGCTTGGACCCATTCTGATGATTAATCTGTCATCAACCTCCAACTGCTTCTGGAGGTTGAGAGAACCAGGACAAGATGCTTCTTTTTCTTCAAACTATTAAGCTCTCAAGGGGAACAAAAGAAAAGAGAAGAGGATAGAAACAAAGATAGTCTACCCTCTCCCTCTTCCTTTCCTTTCCTTTCCTTTCCCTTGGCCTTTCTCTCTCTCTCTCTCTCTCTGTTCAAGCTTGGGTCCAAACATCAGGACTTGCCTCAAATTAGAAAAGCTTTCTCCGTTTTGTTAGCATCAAAATGTGGAATCCAAATAATAATGAATATGCATTTCCCTTTCTTCACCCGTTGACCTTTTCAACGCCACCTTCACCTATTTAGGCCTTCTAATTTTAATTTTAGTTCTGCAATGCATTACATATTATTCATGATTCTATATTGATATTTCTCTTTTCTATTTTTAACTAAAATATTTTCCCTTCCTTATATAGAGTCTGAACTGGCTTTCGCAGTTTAACTTGATATGCAAAATGCATGCATGCATGCAACCAATATCTTGGCTGTTTTTGTCCCAAACATTAATTTTAATTAAAAATTTAAAACTGAAGAAACAAAATTAGAAAGATTAACATACACAAGACAACATTGCCAAACTCAAGAATTGAGCACTTATATCATTAAGGCAAAATTAGAAACATCAAAGTAAAATTAAGATAATTTAAACAGATAAAGTAAAATTTTTTGGATAATATTAGGGATAAAAGAAATTTTACTTTAACATTTTAATAACATAAGTTATAATTTTGAATTTGGCCATTATTATCAATTGTCATCAGCGACAAACTCTTAAATGGAGTCTCAATCCGCAGAAAAATAATTTTTGGCCTACTGGACTAGGGGATATCGTGAAAAACAAAAAATTCAATTGTGCTACTATTCAATTTTAAATAAATAAAAAAGGATGCAATTGACTGATAATATTAACTTTATTTAATACTTAATTAATTTTTAATGATATTTTAAATCGATTTCTAACAATTTTTAGATTGGATAAATTAGTTTATAACAAAAAAAAACAGATATTGATTTTTGAATATTAAATAAATAAATTTCTAGTAAAATAAAAAGATAAATTAACTATCATTTCTTAGAAGGTATAAGAATTTTTAAAGTTTATAAACATAATTTATAAACTTGTTTACAAATCAACTATTATACAATTTTGAAAATCGAAGATGAGCGGTGGAGTGAGCGGGGAAGAGACTTTGAGGGTGAAACACGGTGAGGCAGCCGATAATGTCGACGGAAGAGATAAGGGGGAGAGCGGGGGAGGGTTTGCATCAGGAGAAAAGGGGATCATATTTCGGGAGGGGTTTCTAAGCCTTTGAAGGTTTCTTTCAGGGACAAAGTTGTGGGCTCCAAGATTGCTAAAGCTTTTTCACTTGTTGAAACTTTATCGGGAGATAACATTGCGGTAGTTTCTGGAAAGTAAGGAGATCTCTTACCACCGAGTGTCACATTTACCCAAGAAGCTAAGAATTGCTTGGCAGAACCTTATAAGGATGCTATAGTGATTAAGGTGCTAGGTAAACATTATAGCTAGTCTCATAAACTCCGAACGGTATGGAGGATTAAGGGAGGTTTTGCTTTATTGGACGTGGGATTTGACTACTTCCTTGTGAAGTTTGATGTGGCTGAGGAGCGAGAAAAGGTTTTCTTAGGAGGTCCTAGGTAAACATTATAGCTACACTGCATTATCTCATAAACTCCGAATGGTATGGCGGATTAAGGGAGGTTTTGATTTATTGGACTTTTTGGGGTTTGACTACTTTCTTGTGAAGTTTGATGTGGTTGAGGAGCGAGAAAAGGTTCTCTTAGGAGGTCCATGGATGATTGAGGAAAATTATGTGGCAATGAAGCCTTGGGATCAAGAGTTTAGATCAAGTGAAAACTGTTTTGGAGCAACTTTAGTGTGGATTAGAATTTTCAGATTACCAATTTGGTGCTACCAAGAAGATGCAATGCTCCGTGTTGCGGCTGTAGTTGGCATTCCCGTTAAGGTTGATTTGGCAACAAAATTAGCTGAAAGAGGACGATATGCTCGAGCCTGTGTTCAGATAGATTTAGGATTGCCAGTGACTAAGAAGATTCTTGTTGACAGTGTTGAATATGAGGTTAAATATAAAAGTCTTCACCTTATTTGTGACTCCTGTCTCAAGTTTGGTCATGATATGAGGTGTGCAAGACTGACAGCAATGCGGAAGGAGGAGGAACTAATGCCAAGGTGGTCGGCGATGTAGCAAAGCAGCCAGAAAATTCAAATTCAAAAAAATCCAGTGAATGTGGAAAAGGCAAGTTTTAATTTTGACAAGAATATTGGAGATGAGACTGTAAATGTTGCTGTCCCGGATTTGGTGGAGAGTGATTTGCATGCTGTTCATGTAGACCATGCACAACTTGAGGATTTGGAAGGTTGGACTCAAGTGATTAGGAAAGGAAAGTATAAAATGGATCAAAAGCCTTCTCCTAGTACCCATCAGGTCTAACCAAAAGCAAAGAAGACTCCTAACAAGGCTACCAGTACTTGGACAAGGCCTAACCACCAACGTACAACACATGCTACTGGATCCAAAGTAAAATTAAGCAGGGGCATCAATATTGGAAAATCAGTTAGTGTGGCTTCTTCGGGGACCCGGCACAATGTTCATCATCAGCAGCAATGTGAGACAACAAATGGCACTGTGCGAAAGCGTCCTCGCCCAAACTCTTTGCAGAATTCACCAGTAGATAAGGATGGAGCATCGATGGCAGGTATGGTGCAAGTTTCGACGGAGAAAATTGAGCTGCCACTTGAGAGTCCATTAAAGGCAGGATTGTCGAAGACAGGGACAACATGTTGAGTCTCAGGTTTGTTATTGGAGCTCCCTTTTTGCTGTTTTTTATGAATAGTTTCAATATCATAGCCTGAAATGTGACGGGTGCATCTAACAAGATGGCCCGTGTGCATTGCAACAATTTGGTGAGAATATATAAACCATCTTTCTTCTTTCTCTTTGAGACTCATACCATGTTTAATAATTTAAAAATTTTTTGGGATAAGTTGGGTTTTCATTGTGTTGGTATTGAGGAAGCAGTAGGACACAGGGGTGGCATTTGGTTTCTATCTTCTATTGCTAATGCTTCTTGTGTGGTTATTGATCAAATTGACCAATGCATCATAGTGAAAGTGAGTGTGGGTAACTTAGTTTGGCTTTGTAGTGCAGTATATGGGAGTCCTCAATTCGAAAAAAGATGTATGCTTTGGGATCATTTGCGTTCTATTAATTCAGGCCATAATAGACCATGGATGGTCATTGGTGATTTTAATGAGATTGTGGCACCAGATGAGAGTATAGGTGCTTATTTTTCTTCTCACAGAGCTAGTCTATTAGCTACTACTCTAGATGACTGTGAGCTCTTTGATCTTAAAGTGACTGGTAGGAGATATACTTGGTATAGAGCAGTTCAGGCTAGCAGGGACTTGGCTAAAAGGTTGGATAGAGCTCTAGTTAATGAGGCGTGGATGTCAATGTTTCCTGAGGGTTATTCTGAAATTCTAGCAGGCTTCATTCTGATCATTGTCCTATTTTAGTTCGTTGTCATGGTAGCCCCAGAGTGAAAGGTTCTCGTCCTTTTAGGTTCCAAGCTGCGTGGGCAACACATCCTTCTTATAAACATGTTATTAGTAAGGCTTGGAATCAAGAGTTTGGAGGCGTTACTGAAAGGCTTAAGATGGTTCAACAGGCTTCTTTGGACTTCAACTCAAAGATTTTTGGAAATATTTTTGTGCGAAAAAATAAGCTGGAATATCAGATTGATCAGATTCAACGGCGTTTGGAGGTTACCGATGTGTTATCTCTGAGAATTAAAGAAGCTGAACTGAGGGAAGATTATAATAGGCTTTTATTGCAAGAGGAACTTTTTTGGTACCAGAAATCTAGAGACCAGTGGGTCAAGTATGGGGATAGAAACACTAAATTCTTTCATCTTCAGACTTTGGTGCGTAGAAACCATAATAGAGTACATGGATTATATGTTAGAGATGGGTCTTGGTCTACTGATCCAGATATTCTCCAGGAAGAAGCCCTCTCTTTTTACAAGAATCTCTTTGGTACAACGGAAGAGGTTGAGGTTGATTGTTTAGGGGATGTTCCGATGCCCACTCTAAGCACTGAGGCTTGTGCTAGGTTAATTGACCCTGTCTCTTTTGCGGAAGTCAAGTCAGCAGTATTCAGTATGAGCCCTTTTAAGGCTCCTGGTCCAGATGGCTTTCAAGCTTATTTTTTTAAAGAATATTGGGAGATAGTAGGCACTGAGATTTGGAATATTGTCCGGAGCGCTTTTTTGGGAGAGTTCTTAAATCCTAGCATCATGGAAACTCTGATTGTGCTTATTCCTAAAATTGATAATCCTACCTTTATGAAGGATTTCAGGCCTATTAGCTTGTGTAATGTGGTTTATAAAATTATCACCAAAGTATTGACTAACCGACTTCGGCCTTTTCTTCCAGATATTGTTAGTCCTTTACAAGGAGGTTTTATTCCGGGTCGTGGTGCTCCTGATAATATTATTGTGGCCCAAGAAATTTTGAATTTCATGAAGCACACAAAATCCAAGAAAGGTACTCTTGCTTTTAAAATTGATCTTGAAAAAGCTTATGATAGGGTGGATTGGAGGTTTTTGGAGAGTACTCTCATTGCTTTTGGTTTTCCTATCATCACTGTTAATTTGATTATGACTTGTGTCCGTGCATCCTCTCTTTCTATTATGTGGAATGGGAATAGATTGGATAGTTTTGCTCCTAGAAGGGGGCTTAGACAGGGCGATCCAATGTCTCCTTACTTATTTGTGCTTTGTATGGAAAGACTTGCCTGCTATATATCTCATAAGGTGGTCGAGGGTGTGTGGAAACCAGTTTCTGTCACTAGGGGTGGCCCAAAATTTTCTCATTTGATGTTTGCAGATGATCTCTTACTCTTCTGCCAGGCTACAAAAAGTCAGGTCCAAATGGTCATGCATTCTCTTAATATTTTTTGCAAGGCATCTGGCATGAAAGTGAATCTTGAAAAGTCTAAAGCTTTTTGTTCTAAAAATGTGACTGCTCGTAGAAGAGATATTTTTACTAGTGTTTCTTCAATACGTTTTGCTTTGGACTTAGGAAGATATCTTGGAGTTAACCTTAATCATTCCCGTACCAGTAGGGCTTCTTTTCATTCGGTGATTGAAAAGGTGAGGGGAAGATTAGCTAATTGGAAAGGAAGGCTTCTAAATAAAGCAGGGAGACTTTGCCTGATCAATTCTGTTGCAGCATCCATTCCTGTCTATCATATGCAGGTATCCTTTTTTCCAAATTGGGTTTGCGATAAATTATCTTCTATGATGAGACAGTTCCTTTGGAAGGGTCAAGTTGATGGTAGAGGTCTTTCTCTTGTTAATTGGAGGACCGTGATCACTCCAAAAAAATTTGGTGGCCTGGGTGTTAGAGACCCTGCGTGTGTTAATATATCTTTACTTGGTAAATTGGTGTGGCAACTTTTTCATTGTCAGGACAAGCCTTGGGTTGCTCTATTGAGGGCGAAGTATCTGAGGAATGAGGGAGTTTTAGATGGCCCTGTCCCTTACAACGCTTCTCATGTTTGGAAGAGTATTTTAAACGCTTTTGGTGCTCTTAAGGATGCCTTCTCTTGGTGCGTTGGGTCACTTGATCAATC
>NC_029774.3:130045445-130071461 GCF_000817695.3 Arachis duranensis
TTTTCTTTTCTTTTCGACCATCTGGTGGATTTGGAGAAGCAGGAATCATGACTTATTTAATATAGATGATTCATGGAGTGCTAGTAAAGTGGTGAGTTTGATTCGTAGTTCAGTAAGGGAGTTTCACACTATTTTTGCTATGCATCAATCTCTGTCTCCTCTTTCACTTTGTTTGCATTGGGTTCCACCTCCAGTTCATTCTGTTAAATTGAATTGTGATGCTAGTTGGTTTGCTCCTTCTGGCTATGCTGGTTTTGGTTGTATTATTCGCAATCCTGATGGATGTTGGTTGAAAGGTTGCACTGGAAAAGTCGAAGTGTGCAGTGTTCTTTTTGCTGAATTGTATGCAATTTGGAGAGGTTTACTTCTTGCTTGGGAGAGTGGATTTCGTGAGGTTATTTGTGAAACAGACTGTTTAGAAGCTCTTTTCTTGGTAAACCAAAGAATGCTTAGTAAGGATATTCCGGAATGGGATTTGGCAAAGCATATTCAGGAGGTTATGAATTGGAATTGGAGAGTCTCTATTCTTTTAATTCAGAGGACTGCAAATAGTGTTGCAGATTGTATGGCTAAAGCAGCTGCTTATGTCGCGGACATTCACTCGAATTGGAGCCAACCATGGAGTGAGCTTCAACATCTAATAGATTTAGATATGACCCTAGCCAATTAATTTGGTTTTGTCTCTTTTTTTTTTCTTTCTTTTCTATTTAGTCACCAAAAAAAAAAAGAAGGTATAAATAAATTTTTTATGACGGAGAGAGATTAATCCTACAAAATATTATTGTACCATATGGTTTACATATCCAAACTAGAGATCGATTAAATGAGACAAAATATCAGAACAGTATCATCAAATTGAATTACTTCCACGTTTCTGCAAGCATCTAACATAATGCTTGCAGGAAATTTCACATTTTACTGTTAAAAGTAGTAAAATTATTAAAATCCACATAGTAACTAAACCTTAAATGAATGACAAAATTTAGCTTCTACGTTCCACTTTATAAGTTTTATGATGATTAATGAATGTTAATGGTATTTATTTGTCTAAGTCATTTTTTTAAACATAAATCACTTTGTTATAAAATTACTTAAAGTATATCAAAGTATGTAGTTTCAAGCACATAAAATGACAAATCTTAATTACAATTACAATTAAATAATTAGAATTCATCAATATCTTTATCTAGTATCTTGTTCTTTTGTAAAATTTTAATATTTTTATTTCTATGAATTAAGTAAATACCAAATTTTAAGTTAATAGAAGTAGAATTATACTAATACATTGTCTTGTGGTCAACTAGTCATGATAACCTAAGTCCAAAAAAAAATTTTATAGATCAAAGAAATAGATAAGTCAATGGATGAAAAAAAAAATTTACTTTCTCTATTAATATACACAAATACTTCTTTGTTATCTCTAACAAAACTTTCAACATGATAAAATATAGATATTATGTCTTCACTCATCTCAATACCAAAACATAAAACTCTTTAACAAGTGAACCAGGCAACCAACACAATACAACAACATCACAACAGAATAAAAATTTTAAACACTTACATTATTTTTATTATTATTAAATACCTATCCATAACTACTTCACAACTCTTACTTAATCTACACCTACAACATACTGCCTATGAAGGATTAGTTCGTAAAATTTAGGTAAGATTTTGGGATACTTGTAATTTTACAGAAAGAGAAAGAAAAAAAGAAAAAATTTATATAAGGTATCCACTTAAATTCAAAGACTTTTTTTACTTATAATAAAAATTTTAGGAGATTTATTTGGCTTTAAAACGTCAAAATTTTAAAAATCAGGAAATAAAGGTGGAGATGTAGCTATCCTCTCAAAACGATTTCGTTTAGTGTTGTTCCAAAACGATATTATTTTAACTACATATTCAAAGACTAATGTATCCTAAACGTAACACGTGTTGTTTTACTTTATATATTATACACACAATTTTTATATAGGATAAAAATTATCGAGTTAACTGATTCAATCTGATTTAAAGATATATATAACATATATCTAATAATTTTAAAGACCTAAGACTTAATTAATTTTTTTTTAAAAACAAATTTATCGCACTACCAAATTTTTAGGACCTATTTAGAATATTAAAAAAGGATTAATGAACTGAGGATTTGATTTTGGGTTTGGACATGGCAAAAATCCAAAGAAATGATCTGACTGGACCAGCGAAACATGCCACTTGCCACGTGTTCATTAAGAGGATTGAAATTCCATTCTTACCCATTGAACGTGGCAAGTACCCCTCACCTCGATGAGTAGTGCAGTGCTGTGACTTATGAGTTATTATAGTTTTGATGAGAAACCAAAGCATTTGTGTGTCCAAAATCAAAAGCAAAACAAAAAAACACTTGGAACTGCTTCTTTGTTTCGACTTGCCAGTTGCCACCGCAATCTGCTTCATTTGTACTACCGTTCCGACAAGAGAACTCATCACCAACGAAGCTTCCATGGTGAACCCCATGCAAGTTCAACACCATTCCGATGGTTTTCTATTTTTCTGTTGCCAGGTAAATCAAAATGTGCAATCCCTCCTCTAAATATTTAGCCCCAAGGATAATATCTTTTTAGCCCCTTTTCTTTCTCTAAAATAAACGTCTAATTGTTTCTTTTTTTTTCTTTTTCAAAATAAAAAAAAAATTGCCGAGTGAAAAAATCATTTTGCAAATTTTGTCGAGTGAAAAAATATTGTGTGGTCTGTCAGACAACCGTGTGACCACCCCACCGCAGTTGGTGCGGTGAGAACGATCCTCCACTGCCACAGATGGAAGCCTCTAAGGAGGATTCGCTCTGGACCATTAATCACGCTCTGATCACACGGTCATGATTCATCAACCAGACTTCGGTTCCTGTCTCCTTAGAACTCAAGGATACAGTTGTACGAGCCTATAGAACAGATCCTGTTCAAGTAAGGTCGTGCCCATGTGTTTCGCTCTTTGATTATATAAACGCTCTTGTTTTGCTAAGAACAACCAATGTACGACTAACTTTGCTTCCCTTGTTAACCTCATCAGTTACTCTCTCTCTTTCTGGAATTGTATTTATTGATTTAAGATCCCTCAATATATATGCCAATAATGAAATGATGGTGATAGTAATGTTTTATAAAATGATGTAGTATTTTTGGTGCATTATCAAGTAAATAGCATGAGAAAGACTGTGCACCAGTTAAAATTGCTGTGGAAAACGTGACTGGTGGTCCTAAACCTTTCTCGTCATTTCTCTTATCATATTATTAATAACCTTAATTGCCGCATTGTTCCAGCCTATAAGAACTACATAATCATTATTTGTCTCCTGTTCTTATCAGTTTAATATCTGATACATGGGCTAATAGTCCATTTGAATTAAATCAATTTTTATAGGGAGAGACCAGAGAGTCCATAGTGGTAGTTTGCTACTAAGACTCTCATGTGTCACCTTTGTCTTGCACTATAGCATAGTTTGATACATTCATCCCACCCAAATCAGTTCAAATTATTCTTCGATGTTAGATTAGGATTTAAGAATTCAAAAAATGGTGTTGATGGATTATAGGGTTCTGTTGTGACAGAATACAAAGTGTGACCCATTGATGCTTTGTTATCATTCACATTAGGTACTTTAGTAGAAGATCAATCTTCAATCTTATGTATGAACAATTCTGTAATGAAATTCCACCTAAAATTAAAGCTTACAATGGTGGCATATATATATATATATCTGAAATATCAAAACAAATTAATTGAATGCTCAATTTAGTTTTATGGTTCATCGACCATGTCTTTGGTTCCTTAAAACTCAAGGATAAGCGGTACGAGCATATAGAACTGATCTTTTTTTCCAAGTATACAATTTTGTGTTCATGTATATATACACTTATTTAGCTGCATTCATTAAGAATGATATGTAAAATGTTTGTAACCATTCTGGATTTTCTAATAAAGTTGTAAGAGTGGTTTCATGACTGTAAGATGTTTCTTACATAGCAACATTTATCTCTAATCATAGACTCAGTGGCTTACTTGAAAAGAACTGTAATATATACACAATTTTTTATATATAATCCCTTATTTTGATCTTAGTAATTCCCTTCATAACAGGATTATGATCATTATGCTTTTTCATGTGGGCAGCCATCACGAATTAAGATGGGAACCCCATACACTCAACTTGCACAAGTGGAAGGAGATCATAACTGAGTCCCTGAGATACTGGTGAATTTATTAATGAACTAGAATGAAACCCGCTCGATGCGCGGACGATAAATTAATGATAGTATATAATAAATATTAAAATTGACTATGTTTTATAGAATCAAACTAAATATGTATAAACTAAAGTTAAATTTAAAAGGTGTTTTGTTTAAAATAATTTATAGTACAAAAGATTTGGATGTTGAAGTTGTACAAAGTGATATTTTTATTTGGTGGTTTGATTTTTGTATTTGTTTTGGTTGATAGACTTGGTCTTCTTATGTGGCGTTCGTCCTCTTTTTTCTTTATTGGTTATTGTTAAAGTTGTTGTTTTTTTCTTTCTGTCGGAGATTCCTGTAAAGACATATTCTTTATGAATTGTTGAGTTGTATGCACTTTCTATTGTGTTGTTTGTTCCATTTTTTTATGTATGTTCTTCTTCTGAAAATGTGTCTTGAATTTGTATGATTTTCTTTCTCCTTAATCTTTTGATATTCATGCAGTTTTCTAATGATATTTACAATAAAAAAAACAAAAATGTGTAGATTTTTTTTAAATAAGTTATTTTTAATAAGAATAATTAAAATAGTATAAAGAAAAATTATCTTTTAATATTTTTTTTGACCCACTCTGTCAGACAATGTTTTAATTGATGCATAATTGATGCAAATTCAAAATAGTGTTGGAAAATGTTTAATTTAAAAATATAATTAAAAATATAATAAATATGTTTGTTTTGTACCTTTTCATCTAATATAATCATTTTTAAGAAAAGAAATTCTTTTTCATTTGTGGGTGATAATGTTTTCTATAGACGAATTATGCGAACTTTGATAAACCAATTGTGTGTTTGTTTGATGATATTGTCCAAAGAATGATGCTCCATTGAGTAAGTTTGAGATGTTATATAGTGCAAAAATAATTTTTTGTGCTAAATTTGATGCTATTTGAAGAATGATTTTGTTAGGTAGACAATGATTTTTGTAGACAATGTGAACAATGGATTCTAAAATTGACTCAATAGTGATAAGAGATTTACATAAGTAGTTCAAATAGTAAGGAATTTGAATATTTGTAACGAAAAATTTATTATGATCAATAAATTATTATGACATTTGTAATATATATGTTTATTACATTTGATTGATGAGTTATTTATAGAAATTAATAAATTAATTATTGAGATTATAAATTTATTGTATTGTTTATAAAGGTAAAATATAATAAATATAGAGATTTAGATTCTTGTAGGTTATAAATCTGGTTAGATACTATTAATGTCTAATTATGGTCATTAGTAATTTTGCAGTCTAATTTGCATATATTTTTATTACTTATATGTTTTTTTGTGTATTTTATTTTTTTAATTTTTAAATATTAAATAAATTAATTTCTAATAAAATAAAAAGATAAATTAACTATCATTTCTTAGAAGGTATAAATGAATTTTTTTACGACGGAGAGAGATTAATCCTACAAAATATTATTGTACCATATGGTTTACATATCCAAACTAGAGATCGATTAAATGAGACAAAATATCAGAACAATATCATCAAATTGAATTACTTCCACGTTTCTGCAAGCACCTAACATAATGCTTGCATGAAATTTCACGTTTTACTGTTAAAAGTAGTAAAATTATTAAGAAAAATTATAGGGTACAGATGTGAGGATACAGATATTTCTCTTGGAGTTATCTCGTGCTGATAGATGTTCTGAGAGAGCCGCTTCTAATTGTTTGCTAAACGGTGTAACGTAAAGCGACCACACGAAGCCTAGTAGCTCATGCCGGAAGGGAATTGGTTCCGTTTGGATAGAAGGTGATGTGCGAGGATTGGGTCTGGGTTGGATGGACTCCATATGAGATCTTGGATATGAATAGGCCGTGGGGGGCATCATGGTTGAAAGGGAGGAATGAGTTAAAAGCATACTGTAAAATTAAGTAATTTTATGTTGTATGACTCTTGACCACAAAAAAAAAGATTGTATGACCCAAATGAACCCGAACAAAATAAAGGAAGAGAAAGAATAAATGCGCCTGGACTAAATTTTTGGTAAACATTGAAGATTAGTGTGTGTTTGGATTACAGTTTATAAACGAGAATTTGTATAAAATTGATTTTGTAAATTTGATTTTGGTAAAAAGTAAGTTTGTATTGAAGTGATTTATGTTTGGTCATCTTTATATTAAAATGGATTATAGTAAAATAAATATTGTTTGAATTACACTATTCAAAATCACTTAGATAAAAAATTACTAAAGTAGACATCAACTTAAATAATTTTTTTTATATTATCCTATTATTTTACATCGTATTTTTATTCTAATACTCTCAATAATCTTATTCTTAATATTATTTTGGAATCCAACATTTATGATTTTATTAATACTTATGATTAATTTTTTATTTAATTTATCTTTTTAATGGGATCATAATCTATTTTATAAAAAAATTACAATAAAAAATTGTATATAGCAGAATTATAATTATAAAAAAGAATACTAAAAATAATAAAATTCAATATTTATTTTGATAGTGATGGAAACAAATCTAAAAATTCTTGATGATGTATTTTATATAGTATATTTTTAGTTCTCTTAATACTCTTCTTTAGTACCCTATAATTTTTTTGTAAGACCCGAGAAAATTATAAAAGGATTAATTAGATAATTAATCATCAAATTAAAATAGTTAAAACGTGTTCGGATAGAGTCAAAAATCAAGACTAAGGAATTTGAATATTTAACTATGATAATTGAATTCAGTGAATTTTTTTGAATGGAAAAAAAATAATCTTCTGCGAAATATGCGTACTGATAATTCAACCGACAGTACCGACTTAAGTCTGTTTGGCGCTGCAAGTGAGTAAATTAATTATAAGTAAATAAGATCAAGAATTGTTATGACATTATAAAGTGAATGTCGTTTATTGATTTTATTGTTAATTGATTTGGATATTAGGCCGGAGGCCGTAATAGGGTGAGAAAACCCCCCTATGAGGTAAGTGAAGGTAATCGGCGTGAATTATTGTAATGGTGGTGGACTTGGAGATTGAGCTAGGTAAGGTTTCAAGGGTTGGAACCACCGACATTCAAGGTACGGGTTTGAGTTTCGAGTAGGCATTATATAAAGTTATGCGAATGCTTAGGTTAGTTGACCTTAGGATAAGTGTGGATTGAAATTGGTTGTTGTTGGGGATAGTGAATGGCTATATGTATAATGCAATTTTGCTTATGTCTTTTTTTCACTGACTCCTAGTATATCATATTCCTTCCATTATATATGTATGTATTTTGTTTTTAGAAGTCGTGATACCTCACTACCATAATACCATTGATTTACGACTTAGGCGTAAAACTCTGTGTAGTTTGGTGTTACATTTTTACTATTATTATTATTTTTGGTTAATTTTTGTTTAATTTACTTTAACTAATAGAATCAATATATTATATTATAAAAAACTAATAATAAATATAAGAGAAAATTTCACTCTCCTCCTCTCTAAGATGCTAAAATGACACTTTCCTCCTCTCTATTTTATAAGTGTACATTTTTCTCCCTTCCAACCTTTAAAAAACCTCCTTTTTAATCCATTTTAAATTTTTTGTGTTAACTAGTATTAACTTTATCCATTTTTAAGAAAAAATAATTAATTTTTTGAAAAAATATACCCATTAGCAAATATTTTATTTTTTATCATTAAATTTTGCTTACCAAAATACCCTTTAATAAATTATTTTTTTATTGATTAAATTTTATTTTTATCAAAATATTTTTTAAAAAATTAATAATTAAATTATTTTTTTCTAAGATACCTAACCTTCAATCATTTTTTAATTATTAAATTATGATTTTATCAAAATTTTTATTTACAATTATTTTTATATTTTACTATTAATTTTTTTATATCAATATTTATTATTTTAACATTAAATAAAAGATTNTGAAAATTTTGGTAAAATTATAATTTAACAATTAAAAAATTATTGAAGGGTATTTAAAAAATAATATAATTATTAATTTTTTAAAAAAATATAATTTAATCAATAAAAGAATAATTTATTAAAGAGTATTTTAATAAGCAAAATTTAATAATAAAAAATAAAAATTTTTGCTAATGGGTATTTTTTAAAAAAAAGATAAAGTTAACATTAGTTAACATAAAAAGTTTAAAATGGATTAAAGAGAAGGTTTTTTAAAAATTAGAAGGGAGGAGAATGTATATTTGTAAAATAGATAGGAGGAGAGTGTCATTTTGACATCTCACAAGGGAGGAAAGTGGATTTTTTTTAAAATATAATATACAAAAATTATAATTATAAAAGTGTATAATGTCAAATAAAAATTTAACAAAAAAAATATAAATAATAAATAATAGAAAAAAAGAGCTCATATATATAAAGAGAAATAATAAGAATTTTATAAATAATATAATAACATATTTAAAGGATAAAATTGGTAAAAAAAATAGATGTTTAATTAAAATGGCTAAAAGTCTGTTAATGAAATGCAGAAACTAAAAATTATTGAGTCTGTTAGTAAACATGATTTTGAATACAAAATCACTTTTACGTTTGTCTAATAAAAAATTAACCAAATAAAAAATTAAACTTTCAAAAAGTTCAACGTACTTTTGTTTTTGGACGGATCTGTTAAACACACTCTTGGTTTATTTAGCAGAAAGTAGTTGTTTTAGTGCTGTACTCGTTATAAGTTAATTTTGTATAACTTAAAAAGTAATGAATAAAGAGAACGAATATTAAATACCTTAATATGGCACTACTAGATTAACATTTTTTGGACTCTCCCATTTTCCAAGACCATGCTGGATAGTGGAAACAATACGTCTCTCCTCACTCACTAACACATAATATTTTGGGAGGTTGGAGGGCTGCCCAAAAATCTGCTTTCTCCAAGGCCCACACCCAACAAAAACCCACACACCCAACCAGCTTTGAATCAACAGTTCAAGTTATCTTTATGCCAATGAGCCTTGGCTCTAGTGGCATTTCTCCCCCCTCCCCACCTCAAGGTCTAGGGTTCAAACTCTAGAGGATGCAATTGAGGAAAAAATGTGATAAATATGTGAGGAGTGTGTGGGTGTGTTGTGTACCTAGGATTAGGAGTTGTCCAATCCACTAACCAAAAAAAAAAGCTATCACCGAATATCCCAACTTTGATCTTTACAGTAGAGTGACCCAATTATTAAACCCACATAGTAACTAAACCTTAAATGAATGACAGAATTTAGCTTTTTACGTTTCACTTTATAAGTTTCATGATGATTGATGAATGTTGGTGGTATTTATTTGTCGAAGTCATTGTTTCCAAACATAAATCACTTGGTTATAAGATAAACTTGTGGGAAAAATCAATTTCTAAAATCCAAACACAGTACAAGGTACATTGTGCTTCCATATTGTTAAACAAAATTCGCTCTTGGACTAAAACTACAGTGCTGTGTATAGTAACTGAGGGACAGCACCATCTAACTGAGAAATCTAAACATACTTCCCTCTGTATTTAGGCTTTGGATCCTTAATAAACTTAGAATCGCCGGCCTCCGGTAGTTGAGCATCAATTGGACTAAAAACTGCTGAATGAAGATTACCATCTTGCAACCACTTAACATGGTTCTCCCTAAACTCGAGGTGTTTTAACCTTGCAGCCTCGGCTATTTCTTTGGTGTAAGCGCCAACCTTGACCATCGTCAGTAATACCCTGCTATAACGCGAACTAAGGATCTGCTCAGAAGAAGAAATCAGTTTAAAACATGGATGCTCTGGGAAATGGGTTTCGGCACAATCATCGTCTCTCAATACGGGATAGAAGAACACAAGCCTGCCCCTCATTGCGAGCATTTTGGCTGCAAGATCGAGCAAATCATGCACACACTCTACTAAACTGTAAGGCGCTGTTGATGGTATGTGATCCGTCCTCTTGTCTTCAGGGACAACATACGGTTCCACAGCCCCCTTTAGCAGCTTCCGCCCACCAGATTTGCGTCCCCCAGCTCGCACTCCATAAGGAGGATCACATATTATGGCATCAAATATCTGCAATAAACAGCAAAATCATCTACAAACTAGAATTCAAAATCGCTTGAGTAAATTTGCAATCATGCAATAAATTCTCAACTTGAGAGTTGAGACATACAACAATATAGCAGAAAGAGCCTTGGAAGCATAAGTACAAGATTTTATTTCCAAAAAAATACCTCTTTCAGCCCAGAACGCCAGGGAGGGCGATTGTTATCAGCCCTTAACAGACCTACTGGCATTGGCAATCCATACTGCAAATGTACAGCATAATCAGTGCACGGTAAGGAGATAAACATTATAAAATATGATTTATTCTAGCACATTCAGACTTTTATAACAGTATGGAAAAGTGATGCTAAATCCCAAGTATACACAACTTGTTCCAGAGTCCAGACATCACAAAACAATGGTAAGTGTTTGGCAGATTACCTGCTCAAAATTGCTCCATACATTACAGTTAGGACCACGTCCATCACGCACTACCCTAATGTCAATGTCAGCACCCTGAACAACTCAGATCAGTTATTGTCAAAATCTTCGGCATGCATATTGATATGAACATGCTAAGAAATTATTGCAAATAGTGAGAAGCTGGACAAGCAGCAAAACAGAAGAAGAAAGCCAAAGCACACCATGGTCAGTGCTCCAAAGTGAGCAGCTCCAACAAGAATACTTCCAGTTCCAACGAAAGGGTCATATATTAGTTTCCCTGAAGTAGCAAGTGCTTGGTTGGCCATTAGAAAAGCCATTTCAGCATCCATGGCAGTTGGACCAAGATAGGTACGACTTTTCAACTGATATGTTGGTATAAGCTTCCTATCAGCACCACCAACTTCACGACCAAAGAAGATTCTCCTTTGAACAATTGGAGGAAGACCATTGTTACGCCCATAATTATCAATTTCTATAAGCCAGAAGTTGTGATCAGGGTTTTTCAACTTTACTTGTCCCTGCAAACAAAATGACATAATAATGACGAAAACCAAATACATTCTTGTAATATATTAACATTGAGAAAAAGGCAGTATAGTAAATAATGAGAAATTTGACTCATCATAATATATTAGCATTCATAAGCTATATAAGGCAAGAAGACTCAATGAGAAGCTCAAATGAAAACTGGTGGAAAGATAAGAGATTTATTGAGGGAAAAAATGTAAAACAACAGAGCAGCTAATCTGTGTCCTGCCATAACATGTGGTGGTTTGCATGGATTAAGCGATATTACAGTGTTTTACATTAAAACAATACTAGCTAAGTTTGAAAATTAGTTCTGATAAGCCAATATCTGAAAAATAATTCTGGAAGCTCCCAACAAATTTTGAAACGACATTTTCATCACAGGCAGACCAAATTAGAGAATATCAGTTAACAGTAATCATTCAATGCTATTTTTGAAAACAAATAATATATTATAACAACCCTATATAAACCTACAAATCTTACAAAACACACCAGAAAAGGTCGTCAAGAGGCAGAAACAAAGTCAGTTTCCTACAAAAAGCAGCTTCAATTTACAATACAAATAGCATCATTCCAATTAGAGGACACCACACCTTGAAAGGGATATAAGCCAGCCCTTGAATGAGTTCCTTCTGTTCATTGAGACTCATAACCTTCCCAAAGCTGTCAACAGTAATCTTGAAAGTGCTACCAGCTTCCAAGTATGGCAGCTTCCTCTCATCAGGGTAACTCAAAACAGAATCTTTCAACTCCTCATAGCTGCCCCCTTCCCCCCAAAGCTCATACATTCCCTTCACAAGTATGCCTACAATAAAATCCCCAATTAAAAAGCTAAGAACTTGAAACACACCCACTTCACAAAAAAGAGAAATCAGCACCAAAATCATAATGGGTCAAAGGAAAAGTGAGAACTTTACTTCGGTTGGCAATGCTGCGAGCGACTTGCTCTGAAGGGAGATTGACAAAATGGAAAGGAGAATCGGGGTGATGGTGAATAGGGAGCTTCCACTGCAACTGTGATGGAACGTCGCCGTTTTGTTCGTCCTCAAAAGCACCGAAGAGATGAGCCAGAGATTCCACTTCGGGTTTTCTGTAATCCAACAACCTGTGGTAGAAAACGCATAAATACCACATTTTTAGACAGAGGGCTGAAAATGAATGAATCTGAGTTTGAAGAAAGAATGAAGCAGAAGAATGGTGATGCTAAACCCATCACAAAACCCTGGCTGCCTCCAGACTTCAACTTTTCTTCGTTGTTGCAAATTTGTAAATTCAGCGATTTTAAGGGCCAAAATGTAAATACCCTAAAATATCAAATTATAATTCAACCCCCGTATTATGTATTTTACTATTTTTTACTATTTTAGCATTCATCTAACAAATGGTCTAAAGAATTTTTTAAAGGTGTTGCTAATATAATAATTTGCCTTAAAAAATACGGTAAGTTTGACTTACGTTTTTGTTTCAAATATTTTCTATTTTTTAGGATTTTATAAAAAATATAAAAATAAAAAAATTGTTTTCGGTTGCTATTTTTAGTAAAATTATAAAATATAAAACATTAAATAAATATAAAAAATGAAATTACAAATTAAATTTTAATTTTTGAATATTTATATTTATTTGTTAAAAGTATACAAAATAAAAAAAATTTGTTACCTTTTTAAATCAGTGGCATAGTCACTGTTTCATTTTAAATACTTTTGGATAACATAAAAAATTAAAAATAGTTAAATGATGGGTTTGTTGGTGATTAAGTGATTAATGATGACATTATCATAATTGATCAAACCTGTCTCTTCCTTTCATAAACAGAAGCGCCAAAAAGTCTATGCATATTTCTTTAACTATAACAGTTAACCGACCAATATAAAATTTAATTTTAATACACTGTCGATACTAAAAAATCGTTTTATATTTGTAATAAATTATATAACGTTACATTAATAAAAATAATTATTGATATTAAAATAAAATTAAAGTCTTTTTTATATATTATTTTAGTAGTTTTGTTTAATAGAAAATCCGCGTGGAATATGGGAGGGTAGGTTACGAGGTTTACACACACATTTGGTGAGGGTAGGAGTAGCAGCAGAATCTCACGTCTTTCGTATCTCGTCTCTGCTAGGTTTTCTCTCACTCTCACTCTCTGCCTCGCTCATCGCTACGGTATTCTTCCCCCATTCCTTTTTCTAATTCTTTTCCCTTTTCACGTAATTCGCTTTTCTTTGCTTTGATTCCGCCCTAAAATTGGGACCGTAAATCTTCAAATTTTTAATTAATTTGGGGAAATTTTGAATTTTTGTGCCATCATGGAACATGTGCTTTGTGTTGCTGAATTTTTATGCTTACTGGGAACAGCAGAAACAGTGCACGGGATTTTTTACATATCATTCAATTTGGTAAAGTATTTAGTTTTGTTTATACACAGTGTGAATTCATAGCTTTTTGTCTTTCTTGTTAAACTATGAGCTATGCAGATTCCAGGAAGTTCATTGTTTTGTGGTACTTCTTAACATTTTTGTATGTATGTTTATATTTACTAATTGGGAGAATACACATACCGAAACAGAGATGTTTGGGACTGGAGTGGAGGCAGGTTTAGGGTTTAGGGTCTAGTCTCAGCTACCAAACGGTCTACATTTTTTGTTGTTGATAGGATCCTGTAAAAGTGAATTTCCTACTTGATACCAAATACAATCTCAGGAATTTTTCTTCTTTTTTTTTTTAATGCATTTATGTCCATCTGTCGATAAACAGGGTTATGATATACTATGCCAAACTGCTAAAAATATGAGTTAAGTTTCTTGTTGATTGACTGCCTCGTATAATATCCATAACATGGTTCACTTCATATAACCTGAGTCCCATCAATGAATTGAATGTATTTAATTATAATAATGTGCTTCTTTTTATGAGAAATTCCTTTCTAACATCTTGTTTGAAGTGAGCTGCAAACTGGGTTTGCTCATGGGAACTGTTTTCTTCCACTTATTTATTGAGACTCTGGGATGGCTCACCTTGCTTAATCAGTTCAAAAACATCATGTGTTAATGCTTGTTGTGTTGCAAATGTGCGGCTTAGAATGTCAGACGTGGAAGAATATCGCTGCTTCATTGGTGGCCTTGCATGGTCAACATCTGATAGAAAGTTAAAGGATACATTTGAAAAGTTTGGCAAGCTTGTTGAAGCAAAGGTAATCAATCTAACCTTCTATTTCTTGATGCAATCATTGTTCAGTCTCTTATTTCATGTTCATATTTCGAAGTTGGTTTATGCTGTACTTTTGGATGATGTCTTAAATGCTTCTCTTTTTTTTCATTAATTCAGGAGGGATATGCAATATCAGTTAACTTTTTCTTTTTTCCTTTTTTAAATATAATTAACAAATCAAGGAAACAATATCAGGACAACCTTGTAATGTAGTTAAATACTTTAATACTGGATTTTCATACTATTATGTATGATTAAGATATTTTTTACATTGGCATGCGCCATATTTTTTTTACAGGTGGTTGTTGACAAATTCTCTGGGCGCTCTCGTGGTTTTGGATTTGTCACATTTGATGAAAAGAAAGCAATGGAAGATGCTATTGATGCTATGAATGGCATGGATTTAGATGGGCGAACTATCACTGTAGATAAAGCTCAGCCTCAACAAGGATCGGGTAGAGATGATGGTGACCGCCACCGTGATCGTGGTCGAGATCGTGACCGTGATCGCGATCGTAACAGAGATTATGGAGGCGGTCGAGGATCTAATGGTGGTGAATGCTTTAAGTGTGGTAAACCTGGTCATTTTGCTAGGGAGTGCCCTAGTGAAGGGGGAAGAGGAGGAAGGTATGGTGGCAGGGAAGGTGGTAGACATGGTGGAAGTGGTTATGGTCCTGATAGAAATGCAGATCGTTCTTCCGGCGGACGCAGCAGGGATGCTGGCAGGGATGGAGATTCAGGAAATGATCGATACTATCGTGATCGTGCTGGACCATATGAACGACGAGGATCAGGAGGTGCTCGTTAATCTACCATTGTCTTCTCATTGAGGTAAGCTACTTTATTGATATGTCCTCGTATCTCTTTATCTTCTTGATTCTGAATGGCATTGTTGTGCTTCTTTTTCAGCTTTGAAATTGGAGGGGTTGCTGTTACTGCTTCAAGTTTCTTTTTAGTTCACCATGTTCTGGGATTGTTGTTTGGATGGATGGATGATACCAGTGTTTTGAGATGCAATACTCAGCTCATATTTCAAACTCTTTTTATGTTCCTAAAGCCGACCTTTTGATCTGTTGAAATCTTATACATGCTTGACTTATGGTCAAATTTGATGATGATGTGCTCTATGCTATCTATAATTGCTGCTGGAATATCTTGTGAATTGTGACTTTCGTACATGGGGAGTTGCATATGACATATTTGCAGCCGGATTACCTGTTTCTATTGGAAAGTGTTTTGATGGCTGGGTTTTGGAAATGGTAGAGGTTCAAATGTGCAGTTTGCTGTATCTAATTTGGGGGAAGTTTTAGAAGTAGAATTCTCATTGGGCTATCCTATTTCTGGATCTTTGAGTAAAAAGTAGTCAAGCGGGTAAATTATTGAATATCAATCCAAACAACCTACTTTCTTACTTGCCAGATTTTCGATTTGGTCTGTGCTTTATTAATATAGTAATTGACATTTTGGCAGGATCTTTGGCTAAATGTGGTCTTTTTGGATTCATCATTGGGATCCTTTGTTGCTAATGGGATAGTGCATGGGTTTTTTAAACTAAAATTCTTTTCAGCTGCAACAGGCCATCAGCAATTGAACCAATATGCTATATGCATGACCCTTGTTTTCTTCATGGGGCACTGATGGAAGGGGGTTCTATTTTCTATGGTTGTGGCACGTTTTGGAAGATCTTGATGACTTGAGCAACTGCGATACCATTGTTTTTTTACACGTTATTTCTCTGTTTTGGTGGAAGATTGCTCTTGTCCAAAATTTTAACCTACTTGCATGTGATGTTGGTTTTGTTTGCTGAGATCCAGTTATTAATCTTGCTATTGTCAAATTAAATTAATTGTCTCAAATTTCTGTTCTTTCACCACACAATTTTGCTAACTGATATCAGATATGATATTTGCTTCCTAAACTTCTGCATTGTGATCATGATTGTATATTGTCAGCTTTATCCCTACAATTCTATTATTTATATATATTATTGTTATGGTCTGTCATGAAATTTGTGTGATTTGTAATAGCTGTATGAATGCCTAAAATGAAACACATGGTTTAAAATTAAACACAATCACAAAACATCAATGAACAAGAGTATCCGGTCTAAGTGTTGAGCTATGGCATAGCCAAAATAAGTTTATGCGGAGTGCACTGGCTTTCATGACTCATTATTGTTATGCAGTAATTCATTTAATAATTTGTTAGATGCAGAATCCAACATCTTTTTTGTTGCACGTGTAGTATATGTCCGGATTTTGTGTACGGAACCTTTATCTTGTTACGTTATAACCAACATTTTAATCATAACGATATGGATCCCAACATAATTAAGATATTCAAAGTTGTATGCATCATTTTGATACTGATAAGTGATCAACACAAGAATAAAATTCTTATGGTGTTTTTTTTTTATCTTTTTTGGTCAGATAGATTCTTCTTCTTTAAAATCAAGACTATGATATTTATTTTTCTCAATAGCGACAAGATATCATGTCAAATAAATTGCTTATAAAGCCTAGTTTACTTCCTTTTGAGTTCCCTAGTGAATACATGAGCTTACCAGTTACCACATCCTACTACACCTCTTTCTTCACTATTTATAGAGGTCTAGTAATCACTGAAATTACATTCCCTTTAAGCTTATTAACTTGGTGAGGCCAAAAGTAATAGCCATAGCCAACCAACCTCCAATCAGAACTCTGATACAAGACCTTCTCACTGGAGTTTTTCCAAGCACTGCTCCTACCCCTCCAAATACCAACAATGCCAAGCTAGACACAGCAGCAACAACTCCAACCCTGATCTTATACTCTCTTATAAACACTGCTGCTATCAGTGGCACCGCTGCACCAACAGAAAATGCGACTGCAGACGCTATCGCAGCTTGAAAAGGATTCGGCAGCCTCTCCTCTTCACTACCACCTTCTCTTGTCTCCAATTCATTGTTGAGTTCCCTTTCTCTTTTTATTTGAGCTACTTCTATGTCTAGTTGCGTGTAGACAGAGACAAATTCTCCAATTGCCATGCTGCATGCTCCGGCTATTAGCCCCGCGAATCCGGCTAGGAGCATGGCTGCAATGTCCTTGTTCACAGCTCCAACACCCATCATGAGTGATGCCACTGACACAAGTCCATCATTGGCTCCGAGCACTGCTGCTCGGAGCCACTGTGCTCTTTGAGAGTAGTCAGTAGTGTTATTGTTTCCTTCAGTTCCTTGAGTTGCCTTTTCTGCTTCTGCATCACTAGTACCATGCATGTGGATCACAACATGTTTAACTGGCATTTCATTTTTGTTCTGAGTGTCAAGTGAAGCAGCCATTGATTGAAGCACAAAGGACAAAGGTGTTAAGTTAAGACTTATGATATAAAGAGAAGGGGAAAAGATTGCTTGTGGAGGGCACACTCTCCTCGTAGAAGTTATTATATAGAAAGGATTTCCATGTTGTTACTTGTTAGGTATAGTGATGATAATGCGCCTCAAATGGTTATAAACAAGTGCTGATAGTGTGGATAGCACTATGGAGGGGCGGCCACATGTTCATGTATTAAATATAGTGATCATCTAAATGTGTACATTAATTATTCTTAATCCACTAAATCAATGAAGTAGCTTTATCAACACCATGATGGTTATCTGAGATGATTCAAACTATCTGAATAGTGTCTATTTGCATAACACCATTTTGAATCTGTTTAGCTTTTAATTTCCCATAATAAGTCATGTCATTGAAACTTCTGAGTGTGCTTAAACTTATATGGCTAGCTTGTAGGAAGAGACAGCTCCATGGGTTAAGTATCATATCTTTTTTTTTCAGTGTAAGACTCATAACTTACTTAAAACTCAGCTTAATTGAAGAAGAATTAATCAAGTATAATATTATCCTAAGCAGCAAGCAAACTCAAATTCTCAATGATAGAATCTTGGAGATTGATAAGTCAATTATTATGGGGATATGATGGGATTATTAAATTGGTAAGAGTGTGGCATTCCACAAGACCAAGTTAGTGGCAGCCACCCTATGGTTTAATAATACATAACTTTGTAGGTGGGTGGATTGAAGTACATGATTAAATATTTAAGCAGAGTGTGAATTCCACAAGCAAGCCACATGCCACTTTGAATATGAGGAAGAAAAGAAATCTAAAGTTAGTATTTTCTTATTGTAATTCCTTCTAATTTGGAAGTGGAGACATGCATTATCGCTTTGTTATTGTTAGTTTTTCCCATTAGTGGATTTGTCTGAATGTACTCTCATACTTTACTGTTAGGCCATATAGTGATCTCATATTGCACTTCTACTATTTCTTCTTTTAAAGATTTCATTTGGTCCTTTTATCTTGATCAAATCTTTCTCTATTCAGCATGCATCATTAATTTGCAAAAGAAATTTAATAGTGAATCGACATGTTTGAATTCGATTTCTGTTCTGCCAGAGCATAAAGTTCTTTGGAACAAAGTATGAGGCCCAAAAGAAACTGATAAATACTCCAACCCCTCAAGTTTAATTCAAGGATGAGTATGCTGAATATTTGGAATTGAAGAAACAGAATTTTAATATGAACCTTTTAATAAAGACAGTTGATGCTAGTTGCTATGTTTTGCAGATTTCTGCTGTTAAAAGGCCAATATTGATGTGACTATTGATGCAGAACGAGATCATATCCTATAAAGATGCAAGTTTAATTCCCATTATCGATGTGAGGACACAATTGTTAGGCTAATAGTTTTGTTGTAAAATTGGAGATTGACAAATTGTGCTTACCTTTGTAAGATGAAAAGTGTCTAATCCATTTAGAAAAATGTTTACAATTTAAAATTACCATGAATGAAGTATGTTGTATGTTGTATGTTGTCAAGAACTTAAGTGTGTTCTAATGGAGCTAAAGGATTCTGAATTGGCTGGCATGGTAATATTACTAGCATGGTTACTTAAATTAAGGGATGTAAGACAGTAATTACTATTCTGTTACTATTGCTGCTTGCAAAAGATAGGTTTTATCAGACAAAACAAAGCAAAAAGTAACAAAAATGGTACTCACTAACACCAATTAGACACAAAATATCCTTATCAAACAATGGAAAAGAGAGTAAGATAAAAGCAATTATCTCAACTAGTATAACAATAACAATTGCAAGAGATGTGAGATGTACAGACCAAAGGCAGATAAATATGGACATGGTGATAATAAGATATAATTGTGGCACCTAAAGAAAAATCAAGAAAGCAGTAATGGGCAGTAGATCTTTCTCATCAGGGAATAGTTTCTTAAATAAAAAGAACCGTAAAAGTTAAGCCATATTGATCATAAAGTGGTAGGTTTTGGTTGTTTGCTCTTCAAAATATTGAGCAGCGTGTGACTTTGGTGTGGAATGCACACTCTCTTCAAATTATTAAATTACACACTACTTTAGTTCCCATTATCCTTTGGATTACACACACTATCAAATGTAAAAAATATGGGATAAAATTTTTTATTATGCAACCCAATTCTATTGGCTTTGTATGTGTTTTTTTATATGGGAATGTGTAATTGGTAGGTCCAATTACTTTGCAAGGATACTTTTGAAAAATTTTAATATCAAATTGGAGAGGTCGATTTTTGTTCTCTAAAAAATTAGAGAGTTCGATTTCTATACTTTGAATCAAACAGCGCCGCATTTGATATTAACACCTTACAATCGACGATCATGAAAAACACTATTCCCAACAACAACAACAATAACAACAACAACAAAATACAAAAACATCATTCCATGCCAATATAAAAAATAATTTGCGAAAAATATGCACATTCTGCTAAGTTATTGTTGAGTCATGCATACTCAATCATCTGGGAACTTTGATGCGATACTTAAACAAAATGAAACTAAAATACTCATGATTGAAGTATATAAATGATTCAAATTACAGTGAAGAAATTTAATATCTGATGATTGGATACTCCTTTTATATTTATGCACTTTTAAAAAGAGTATCAGATTCATTTAGTTAAAGAAGTAACCAAGTTGAGTCTAGTGTCCAATATTTAGGTCCATTAACACTATCCAATAATCTTTATGATCTCTCTGTCTATAAATACTCTTCACTACAAGCGTGTGTTCTCCACAAGCTCTTCAAATTCCTTTCTCCCTCTCTACCTTACTATATTTAACAACTCTCTATTACCATTATTTCCCTTCTCCTTCATGGCTTCCACTAATGGAACTTCACCTAACCACATTGAAATTCCCATGCATGCAAATGGTGCTGCTCTTGTGGTGCAGCCAAAACCAAACCAAGTGGTTGACCAAGAGAGCAATACTAACTACACTCAAAGGGCTCAGTGGCTCCGAGCAGCAGTGCTCGGAGCCAACGACGGACTAGTCTCAGTTGCATCACTCATGATGGGTGTTGGAGCTGTTAAGCATGACATCACAGCCATGGTTCTAGCAGGCTTTGCCGGCCTAGTAGCCGGAGCATGCAGCATGGCAATCGGAGAGTTTGTCTCTGTGTACACTCAGTATGACATAGAGAAGGCTCAGATAAAGAGAGAAGAAGAAGAAGTAGCGGATCATGAGAGGGAGAAGCTGCCAAATCCATTTCAAGCTGCAGCAGCATCAGCAGTGGCATTTTCTGTGGGTGGTGTGGTGCCAATGCTAGCAGCTTTGTTCATAAGGAACCATAAGGTTAGAATGGGTGTTGTTACTGTTGCTGTTAGCTTAGCATTGTTGGTGTTTGGAATTTTTGGAGCCATTCTTGGTAGAACTCCTGTCACAAGATCCTGTCTCAGGGTTCTCATTGGAGGTTGGATGGCTATGGCTATCACTTTTGGCTTCACCAAGTTGCTTGGCTCTGTTTCACTTTAGAATTATGTGTACCCATTTTATCTCCTATATTAAACTAATGCATACTTGGAAACTCAGTGCAGTCAACTTCACGTGAAATTGATAACTGGGAGTCGTTAGACAAATCATTTAACGGCTCTCAACTATCAACTTTACATGAAATTAATTGGACATGAGTTTCCACCTTAGTCTTTTTATATAAATGAGTGGGATGTGTGTGATATTATTACCCTTAATAAGCTATAGGTGCCTGCATCTTTAGCCGTTTGCCAAGGTTTTTAATTAAAGTGTTTATTATCACAGTGTTTTCTTGTTTCTCTTTATGCCTTGATTAGTCTATATATATCAATCAAATAAATTACTTTTACAACATCATAACATGTTAACAAGTAATAACTAGAAGAAGTGAAAATGACAAGTATATTCGCTTAGCCTTGACTTGACACCTCTTTCTGAAAACAACAAATGTAAAAGTAGAAGCTTGTAGCTACAAAAGTGAATAAGGCAAAGTAATTAACCTAAATTGAAACATTTCATTCTCCAATGCATACCTTATTATTCAATAAAGACAAGGAGGAACAACAACAACAGCATATCATGGTTGATTCTTCAAAGATAGATTCACAATTCCAAATTAGCACTAAAGCCTACTAATTTGGTTAACCCAAAAGTGATAGCCATAGACAACAAGCCCCCAATAAGGATCCTGATAGAGGACTTAACCTTATGTGTGTGTCCCAACTCAGCACCCAAGCATCCAAACCCCACCAAAGACAAGCTAGACACCACCACACACAACCCAAGCCTTAACCTATAGTCCCTCACAAATGCAGTGAAAACCAAAGGAATGACTGCACCTACAGTAAATGACAATGCAGATGCCAAAGCAGCATGCAAAGGGTTAGGGAGCAATGACCTCCTCTTTTTCTCCATCTCATTCTTGTTCTCCATCATGATCATCATGTCCCTTTTGATTTGACCAACTTCAACTTCATACTGAGTTGAAACCGAAACATATTCACCCAATGCCATGCTACATGCTCCTGCAATGCATCCCACTAAGCCAGCAAGTAACATGGCTTTGGAGTCTCTCTTAACAGCTCCTACACCCATCATCAATGATGCAACTGAGACCAACCCATCATTGGCTCCTAGAACTGCTGCTCGAAGCCATTGACCCCTTTGTGAGTAGTCAACGTTATTATTGCCATCTTCTTCGCTCATCTTAGCTGCAACAACTACTTCTCCTGCTACCAAATTATTAACACAAGCTGCATTAGAAGCCATAGCTAGCAAAATTCAACAACTGTTATACATAGATTGTAGCCAGCTGAATAACATATATAATTCGGAATTTAGATACAACAGCACTCGAAAAGGCAAAATAATTTGCAGAGGTATAATGTCTATTCTGAGCCAGGGTCATTATTCAGAATCTCTCTATATTTTAAGGATCAAAATCCAATCATTATAATTTGTTAATAAAAATCGAAATTTATATATCTCAGTATGTTTATACATATTAATTTATGTAATTTTTTTAATTAAATAATTAGCTATTAAAATAACTAAATATGTAATATATTAATTATCAAATATACTCAAAACATCGTTGTTTCAGTAATTTTAATCGTTGATTTTAATTAATATATATATTTTTTATAATTAAAATTAACCGTTAAAATTATTAGAACACTAGTATACTTAATACACTTAAAATTTTTTCAATATTTTTATATGTAGTAGCTTATTTTTTTTATATATAATTAAAATCCAAACACCACTATTTTTATTCCCTGAACTTTCTATTATTAGAAAAGTCGAGATACTTTTTAAATTAGAATTTTGCCCTAGGAATAGTTAGTTATAAGTAACTTCATCATAAACCTATACCAGTTGTTATTACTTAGAAAAATTTTATGGTGTCTAATTTATCTAAAAGGTAAGAGGAGAAAATATAGATTTCACTTTTATATTTATATCATGTAACTTAAAAATTAGACATGGTAAAAGAGACCTGTTACTTATTAGTTAAATTTTGGCTGTCATTTTGGATTGGGCCAAATTTGCCAGACCCATTCCGATTCACCCACCTAATTTAGGCCCATGAGGTTGAAACAAAGTATAGAAAACTCAGCCCATTAAGTTGAAAGGCATGCTTGGTTTCTGACAATTATTTTACATTGTTGCTTTGTGTTATCGTACTGTTAGACTTATTAATTATAATTATTACCTTCTTATAAATCATACTGAAGTCTTTGTTAATTTGTTTTTATGAATTAAGCATTTCCGTCCAGGAAAATCTCAGCCCGATGCAACGAAGGCGAAAATTGTTCCCTTTTTTTTTAATTTATAATTGGAACGTTTCGTAATTTCATATCTTCCAGACACAAAAAATCTATATAATTTAGATTTCTTCAGAGTATAGTGCTTAGGCACATTATTCATGTTACGACTATTGTTAACTTTCTTATTATGTAAAACATTTTGTGTAAGCAATACATTATTTTGTAATTCCTAAATGAATGAATGAATGAATGATGTTAACCTTTTTTTATCAAATATTAAGAACTGCCAGATTCTTTTCATACATATGTTTCAAATTTTCTTAATTAACGGGTCAGTTATATACATTAAACTACCATGATATAATAATTTAGATGGTTCACAAATTTTAGTTTTGAGCATAAAGGTTGCATGTCGTCATTGTTAGTGAATGCAGGAGAGAAATGAGTCATTGAAGACTGGAGTCACTTTGGATATTTAATAATTTACAAATTTTAATTTGTCATTCTTGTGGGTCATTAACACAAAATATAAAAATGGTGTAAAAATAAATAACAGCCATAAAATTAACATATTCTTAATTAATCAGCAACTGAATTATCCACCTAAAAGGGGTGGGAAATATTTAGCTAGGTATCTTTTTTTAGAAAATTATTTAAATAAAAATGTCTAAAATATTTTTTTTAAAATATTTTTTAATAATTAAAATTTGATTCATATAATTAATTAAACTGTATTTTTATTGTCAAAATTAAACTAGATAAATTAATTTAAACAAAAAAATAATAAATTAAATTTTAAATTAGTCTAAATTAATATTATTTTTTATAAAAAATGACTACAATATTCCTATTATCAAAAATGACTAAAATACTTTCATTATCTACTTAATATACTAAAATTGGATTTTTCTCCAACTAATAAGATAAAAAATACCTTTATTATAATTATATTATTATATTATAATTAATATTTAATGAATAATATATAATTATACTAATTTAGGACTATATCTTCATTATAATTATATCAAATCAATATTTAATGTACTGTTAAACTACTTATCAATTATAATGCATAATTACTGTACATAATAAAAAATTTTCTTGATAATAAGTAATTTACATACTTATTTTTGTTTTACTAAAATCTATAAATACTATTTTTTGTGGTACATGAATCTAAATATGAGAGTCAACTCATAATTTTATATTTAGTATTTTTTTTACTACTTTATAAAATAAGAATGTATTCTTCGTTTTTTATTGAAGTTGATCCTTTTAAGGTACAATTTATAATTTTTTATAATATTTTTCATATACTCATTCTATTATATTATTCTTTTAATAATTTATTAATTGTTGTTACTCTAAGTTCTTCTTATCGTCTAATGTTCCAGTTCGATTGTCTTTTACCACAATCGTTTACAATGCATCACATCCAAGAAATATCTCATCGAGTTGTCTTCACTTATTCAAGTTCCAACTACATGGATGTAAGCGTTTAAAGAAGGGGCAATAATAATCTCTACTTTACCGAATGATTGTTGGATCTACTCACCTATTATGACAAACCTAATGGAATGTGGTTAAAGTTAGCTTTCTTGGGAGGAGCTCGATTTTTGATTGAGGAATTGCATCCACTGAACTTTATAGGGCAAGTTCAAGTTCCATCCCCTCCATGCTTTTTACGTCTGCCCGAAAATCTTCGAAGTGGAGCACATAATGAGATTGAATTCTCTCAGTTTAAGTTCAGTTTTGCTAAATTCGTGACAAACTCGGATATGCAATTTCAACAATTGGTAATATATTTAAATTTTCTTATTTTAAATTGTTCATTATTATAATAATTTTATAACATATTGTGATTTTTTTCAGAAATTATCGGCTTTCTTTTACATACATGCAATACAATGAGGAATAAAGGTTAGTTTGGTTTTTCGGTGTGGTAATTATATACCTTGCAGCATTGCATGGATAGCGGATGATGAATCTTATTTAACAAGAGGATGGTTTGAATTTACATGAATTCTAAATGTTGATATTTACGATGTTATTTCAGTTGGTTATCATTACGAGAATGACTCTATACTATACGTGACTAAGAACTAAAATAGATTCAATATTGTTTAAGTAATTTGGTTTTAATATTAGTATTTGATTAAATTATAATTAAAAAATTTTAAATTATTGCCTCAATTTATATATTATGAGTATTTTTCGCGGATGTACTATTTTTAAATAATTTAATAATTAATAAAATGAAGTGGTGTCAGATATATTATTTAAGTTTATTTTTATCCTTTATTTCTTTATTTGTATTTTCATTATATTTGACAAAAAAATCTCTACCTAAACATATAGTTTTTGTTGACCTAAACACAATTTAGTTGCCAATAAAAATCGATTTTATCTATAAAAAATAATGAAACATATATCTTTTGATATTATATTAATATAGTAA
>NC_029774.3:130072294-130076003 GCF_000817695.3 Arachis duranensis
ATTACTCAATAATAATAATAATAATAATAATAATAATAATAATAATAATAATAATAATTTTGAATTTATATAATTGATATAATTGATATAATTGATATAGTTCTAATTCTCATTCATATGTAATAATTTTATTAGTATGTATTTACAGTTTTAATCAATATATAATAATAATATTATATGGACATACAATTAATTAGTTAACAAATTGAATTTAGTTTATGGATTTTTATTTTCTACTCAAAATTTTAATCATTAGTGATTTTATTTTTTATATTTACAGTAAATTTTGACTATAAAAAAATTAATTTTGATTGTTTTCTATTTTATTTATTTACAGTTATAATTAAATTTGATATAATTATAGTAATATAAAGCTGTTTCATATAGAGCAATAATATTTTAGAAAATATTATTGCTCGATTGTAGAATAAAAAATAATCATATAAATTGAATTTTAATTAATATGTTTTATTTTTTGCTCATATTTTTTCATTAATTATTTTACTTTTTATATTTACAATAATATTGAATGTAAAAAAGAAAAAAATAATATTGAATGTTATCTATTTTATTTATTAGATTTATAATTAAATTTGATATAATTATAGCAAGTATCTAGGATTAATAATAACACGATAGTATAGTTTTAAATTGTATAATATAATAAAAAAATATAACAATTTATGTATACTTCCTATATAGCAATAATATTATATATATTTATATATCTCCCCTTTTAGCTCATTCCTAAAAATATTAGCATATAATTAATGTCGATAACATATAGCACTAATTACCGTGTATAATTAGTGTGTGTGTGTGTATATATATATATCTCCATTGAAAATATTTGTTAACTATTACCGTGTATAATTAGTGTGTGTGTATATATATAAGGATTAATAGTGAATTGTTACAATTATTTATCATCTAGAACATTCGTACCTCAGACATAGAACTTCTTCTGTTTATTATTTTTCATACCTAAAGAATACTAACTACGATTCTATCAACAGTATTACCTATGATAGATTATGTAATAAAAAAGTTTGAAAAATAAAGGCAAGAATTATAAGGTTATGAAAAGTCTCATCCAATTTTGACAAAAACAATACAACTTACATAGAAATGGTTCTTATGGATGATAAGGTAAGTTGATTATTTTCCATGATTCTTTCAAGTGATGCTAGGTCCATTTTATAAATATTTTTTGTTTATATTTTAAGTTTATTTGATAAATAAACCCTTGCATGAATTAAAGACAGTGCGATTTTATAGATTTATAAGTGCGTGCTAATAGCCTTTATATTTAATTTGTTCTAGAGTGTGATAATAGCCAATATGTTTGTTGGTAAATTTAACTATTACTATATTATTTATAATCACATTCAGTATATATATCTGATTTATTGAAGAAAGTAGATTATTAAAATTGATTAATAACTATTTTAGAGTTAATCCAGTTAATACTAAATTTAAAAAAAAAAACAAACAATGCATAACATATTAATTTTTTATTAATCAAATTATTATAATTTAAATTAATTTTAAAAAATAATTTAAAATTATAATTTCAATCTTATCACGTACATGGCACGGGTAATTACACTTGTATATATATTAATTTTGAGAATTATAAATTCTTACTCTCTTCTTTTCTGTCATGATATGATTAAGATTTAGAATTTTTTATAATAGTGATATTGTAATTATTTTTATAACAAATATTATTTTAGATCAGTTCAAAGTATTATTTATTAATTTTTTGACTAAATCAATTTATCCAATATAATTTTAATAAAAATAACATAATTTAATTAATTATATATATTAAATTTTAATTATTAAAAAATATTCTAAAAAAACATTTTTAACATATTTATCCGAACAGCTTCTATCTTTTTATTATGATATTTTTAAGATACAAACTTTTATGTGGTGCCGTGCAACCTCAGCTATTAGCTGTAGGCCTGTAGCTACATCAATTATTATACAATTAAATAGTACCATGCACGTGCATTATTATATATAAAGATGAAATAATACAAATTAAATAGTGTTTAAGTTAAGTCACCAAAAAAAAATAGTGTTTAAGTTAAGCGATGAAACTTATTGACAACAGGGTCTCTTTTACATACAAAGATACAGTAAGCATTTTTACATCCGCCACCAGTAAATATAGAATAAATAATTTGATAATTTAACACGTGATCAAATGCAACCTAGGTGCAATAATTGCGTAATTTATGTGATAATTCATGTACAATAATTTAGTAATATTAAAAAATAATAATTTAAAATTAAAAATATATTTTTTATTTCATGCATTAAAAAAAAGCTAACAAAATATTTAATTACAAGACTTCTTTAAAATATTAATAAGCTATCAATTTGAATTCCATACGATACTCTTTTGTCCATTTTTAATAGCTCATGAATATTTTTTAATAAATTTTTTTAAATTATATGGTGAGATATTACATGATTCGAATTACGCATGGAAAGTTTAATCACTCTGATTTGAATCACACTTTAATTGGTTATTATCTTAACTATAGTTAGGTTATTTTGTAATTTATTATTTTAGATGGGTAATTGTATAATTTATTAAAATATTAAAATTCTACTCTAGTTGCACGCAATCTCTTTCTACAGTGCATCATTCTTTAATGAGTCGTTGAATTCCCATGGCTTGTAATTTTCCCGTTCTTCCCAGTATAGCCAGCGGCGACTTCATTGCTATTTCCTGTCCTCTCACTCAATCCTTTTTTTTTGTCGTAGATCACTTCTTACCAACATAATTAATGGTTAGTTCGGTTATTAATTTTTTTCATTAAAAATAATATATGAAATATATATTCATATGTAAAATATAATATAATAAAATAAATCTGTTCAGAATACTTAAAGTATAATTAAAATCAAGAATATACAAATATAATAATAAAATTTGTACTCTAAATAAGTAAATATATCTTTTATCATACATAAATTATTTAAAATATTAAAATTAATAACACAAATTTAAAATGATAAAATCCAACTTTCTTACAAGTATTTTTTATAGTATTTTTATTCTTTTAAATTTTAATTTATTAGTACTTCATTATTTACTTAATAATTAAACAAATTATTTTTGGTATTATCTTAAAGAAGAGATCAATATAACAGTTTAAAAAATAACGTAAAAATGATATTTTAAATAAAAAATAACGTAAATATTTAACGAAATACATGCCTAAAATAAATAAATTAGACAAAAATAATTTTTTATTTCTCAAGAGTACTTTTATTTATATGTTTTATTTATTTTAGACATGTATTTTATATTTATCTCTTAAATATTTATACAATTTATTTTTGTATTTAAAAATTTTAATATTACCTATTTTTTATTTAAAATATCATTTTTACGTTATTTTTTAAACTGTTATATTGGTTTTTTTAAAATAATACAAAAAATAATTTTTCATAAAAATAATTTGTTTAATTATTAATTAAATAATAAAGTACTAATAAATTAAAATTAAAAGAACAAAAATACTATAAAAAATACTTTAAGAATGTTAGATTTTATCATTTTAAACTTGTGTTATTAATTTTAACAATTTATTCATTTTTTAAATCATTTATGTATGGTCAAAGATATGTTTGCTTGTTTAAAATATAAATTTATTATTATATTTGTATGTTTCTGATTTTAATTGTA
>NC_029774.3:130076617-130088202 GCF_000817695.3 Arachis duranensis
AGGTACAATATAATATGTAAATTGTTTGAAAGATAAAAAATAATCTAACGGTATATGACCATTTAATTAGATTGCTAACAAAAGAAGATTATTAACACTTAATACGGAAGCAAGTATATACACAAAAGAATAGTGTTCCTTAAAGTAATGTGAAGATTTCTGCAAGAATATTAACAGTTTAAGGAGTTCACACAAAAGAACAGAAAAAGGAATACTGTTATGAAAAAAGAATAATAATATATTTTCATAGAAGAATAATTTTATTTTCGATGTTATCATCATTATATAAATATATAGCCCACCACGTGCGTGCACAATGATCTTTTTCTTTTTAGAAAGACTTCAGCATAATTTGCGCTTTTGACTTGTGTTGTTATAAGTAGAATTGAACTCACGTGGCTTCATTTAAAAATTAAAATAATTAGATTTTAAATGATCCCTACGAAACGAATATACAAAATCTAATTATTATAACGAAAATATTCGATAATTAAAAAAATTAATCTTATTTAATATTTATTTTTTATTAAGACGTATTGTCTACTATTAATTTCATCTTCATTCGAATATATAATGAATAGTTGATAATTTGTCCGTTATAATTCGATAAAAAAAAATTTCATATAAATTGATATATTTAATAAAATTAAAGTTAACTTAAAATCTCATCGCTTAATAACAAAGAACACGCTTCATATGGTTACCAATATATATAGCATATATAATATCACCCAGAAGATAAATTTCACATATGATTATCAAAAGATTAAGTCAAAAAAAGTAATTCTATTATGGTGAAAATTCAGGTGAAGTCGACTTCACGTAAAGTTGATATCTAAGAGCCGTTAGATAAAAATTTAGTCAAATTAGCCAAATCATCTAATGGCTCTTAGATATCAATTTCATGTGAAGTCGACTGCACCTGAGTTTTCACCTTCTATTATACTATATTAAAATTTAATTCATTTTATGATAGTTCAAAATAAAAAAATTCGCTATTTATTATGAATATATATTATTGTTACTTAGGTAACCTGAGATTGGTGGATTGGGCTTGAAAGATTGGCCCAAGTGTCTAAAGGAGTTGGTTTCCGACTTAATATGCGTCTGGGAGCTGCTGTCCGATGTGTGTGTAAAAGAATGGGGGGTGGTACCTGCAAAGACACTCCGATGCCTAAGTCAGTAAGGGGTTAAGCAGGTTTTGAATGTATTAGAAAATAGAGATACCTGAGAGTTGTCAGTGTATTTATATTGGTGATCCAATAATCATTGTTGGTGTAGTTCCACTTTTTAGGGTGGATAACCGTCCCTTTATTTTAGGGTAGTTGATTTATAGCTTTTGGAAGTGAGGTGAGAGATTTTAGGGGTAGTTATTTATTTGAATAAGTGTTATCTATCAGCTATCTATCGAGCCTGACTTCTTTGAGGAGGAGTCTGTTTCGACTCCGACCTCTTCCGAAGAGGTCGATGGATAGGGAAGACCAATATTTAAATTGGACCTTTTGGTGTATTTAAATTTGAGCTATAATATATAATATTGAAGTAAGATATGAACAATTATATTTATTTTATATTTTTTTTATTTGAGTATCAGAATATTCTTATAAGTGTTTAATGTTTTCAATTTTCTTAAAATTAATGTATAACTCATCTATTTCAAGCGAAGATGAACTAATCCTGGACGAATTATATACATCACAACACTCACTTCACAAGAACAATTGGATATTGCTATAACTAGAATTTATGCTTATGCCCAAATGTTACTTTATTTTCATTCCTTGGAAATTTATATAGAACTGGGGTTCACAGAAATTATAGTGGCATCAGAGGCAGGTAGTATTGAACTATTGATTGATGATGATGATGTAACCATATCCCTTTTTACCATTTCATATTTTATATACTAAATCTATTTTTTCAATTTCACACAAAATTTAGATTTTGTTTTTAATTATTAGAGATGTGACAATGTAGAGGCCCAAATACATTTATGTACTACGAAAGATCCAAAGCATCTTAATTAGTATAGCGGACCACACTACACCTTGTTCTTTATACATTACAATAATTCCAGCAGTTAGCGACAGAAATTGATAGACGTTTAACGACGATTATTTCAGCGGTTGAAAAAACTTTCACTAAACATTTATCCGCGTTCTATCTTCTGGTGTTTAATTAAACCGTTGTAAAATATTTTGTGACAGTTCAAAACCGTCACAAAACGACTCTAAAAACCGCTGCAAAATACTAAAATTGTTGTTGTGTTAGTAGTTACTTTCTTCTAACTATTTCGCTAACTCTCATTCTATTTTTATTAATTGAAAAATAACATTGTAATTCCTAATAATGAATTTTGTCGAATATTCTACTATCTACTAATGAATTTTGTCTATATATCACATTAGATGAGGACGTATCAAAGAATCATAAGGAATCATTCTAAAGAACGGAACATTTTCTGTCATATCAATAATATGCTATAGTAAAATAGGACAATTAAATTTCTGAAATTTTTTTTATAAGACACTTAAACTCCTAACTAATTTAAACATAAACCTATAATAAACCTAACTAATTTAAACATAAACCTATAATATTCTTCTTCTTTTTCTTCTGCAAAGAGGGTTGGTCTCGAATAGTGTTACTTTCACCACTTTGATTGATGGACAATGCAAATATGAAAAATTAATTATTTTAGCATGGAAGAATTTCCAGGTAATGATCAATCAAGCCATTAGGCCGAACTTGATCACATACAATGCGCTGATCAATAGCCTTTGCAAGATCTGCAATTTGAAGGAAGTTAGGAAACTTATAAATGAGATGAGTGAGAGAGGTTTAAAAAATCTAACAAAATCATGTTCACAACACTAGTGGATGAATATTGCAAAGATAGGGACATAAAATTCGCATTGAAAATCAAGAAGAAAATGATTGAAAGGGATTGAACTTGATGAGGTAGTTTTTACTATCAGAACTTTACAGAAAAAAAGAAAGAGGATGAGGAGTAATGAATGAGATTGTTGCCAACCAACGTCAACAATCAGTGCAGTAAATACAATAGTTTGCTAAAATTTGAAAATATTTGTCATACTTTATGGTTCATTATTATGGATTTATGTGTTTATGTTTAAATTAGTCAGAGGTTTAAGGGTCTTCTAAAATTTGTTTAGGAGTTTAATTGTTCTACTTTACTGCAGTGTATTACTAACATGACAATCAACATTTTGTCTCTTAGAATAATTTTTTGATATGTCTAACATGACAATCGACATTTTATCTCTTAGAATAATTTTTTGATATGTCATTAACTAACAGGACATATAAATAAAATCCATTAACTCTAGATAAAAATATTAATAGAAAGAATAAAATATTTGACGAAATTAATTATTAAAGATCAAAATACTATTTTCTAATCAATAAAAAACAGAATGAGAGCTAACAAAATAATTAAAAATTTGGATAGAATTTTACTCTACATAAACTATAAGCGTAAAAATTATTTTGCTAACTATCTACTAAGAATTATATACGGAAAAAAAAAGGAAATCAAAGCTGTATGTACACCTGATTCTTGATGATAATGTGGATTTTTTTTTCTATATATACATATATTATTCTTTTAACCCATCAAGCAAAACAAATTCATAAATATATAATTATTTATATATATTTTTTTGTTGATTTAAGTTTTTTAAAAAATTAATTTATGAGATGGTATTAAAATTTTTATAACTAAAATATTTGACAATTTAATCTTTTGCTAATTAAAAAAAAGTTTGTATAAGATAAATAAAAATAAGATAAAAAAATTAATGCAAAATTCACGCAAACTTATAGTAAATAAAACTATAGCTAAAAGGAAGTTATAAACTTATAATAGGAGTATGCGGCTAATGGGTTGTTAACTTGTGATTATGCTACGATTTATCTGTGAATGATCACATGAAATGATTGATAAATCTATTCATAATATTTAATAATGTTATAAAGATAATAATTTAATTTTTTAAATTAATATTTATAATTTTATATATATAAATTTAAAATTATATATTTATTATGTCTAATATTTTAAAATAGATCAGAGTTGTTACATGTTTAAATATTTTTTATTTAAATAGGTTTAATATCAATAAAAATTATTATTATTAAAAGAGTATAAAGAAGAAAGAGAAAATATGTAAAAAAGAAGGAATGTGAAAAAAAAAAGAGAAAAAAAAAAGATGAGAAATATGAAGATAAAAAAAAACTTCACACGAACGTAAATTTAAAATAAGAAGAAAGAGAAAGAAAAGAAGAAGAAGCAAGAGAGAGAAGAAACGGTGTATCTCTAACCTAAATACTAAAATTGATTGTATATGAAAAATAATTCATTTTAAAAATAATTAATAAATATAAAATAAAATCATTTAAAGTTAATGTTAACTAATTTTTATCGTTTTCCAAACATTTCCGTTAGAAGATATTGTGATAGATGATAGTGGAGCCCACATGCAGATTCCAGCATGCATGAGAATCACATGGGTGCCCCCACGTCTCGTAATTATATGAACCCAATTATTACAACACTCTTGTATCATTGTATGTACTGTGGATAAGGCATCATCATCATATGATGTCGAGAATTTCTTTACTACTACTACATCATCTTCATGAGGCAAAACAGAATAAATGTTCATTATGTAAATAGAACTGATTCTCTCCTTTTGTTGCATTCTGATAACTGAAATTAAATAAGATAAAATTAATGTGCAGTTAATTTGATGTAAAGTTAATAATTAAAAACGAATTAAATTAATTAAATTATTTAATATCTCTCGGCTATCAACTTTATAAGTAAAGTTAACTGCATTTAAATTTTTAAGGAATGAAGTAAAAGTAAACAGTTGCTGCTGGCAGATTTAAAAATATGTATGGTCTGAAACTCCCAACAACCTAATAAGGTGTCAATAATTGATTCCAAAGCATTTAATACGTATTACGTTGCGTTCATACAATAATATCTGCTTGTGATAGCTAGCTACTATATAAATCAGAGGCATCATGCTTCATGCTTCATTCCATTCTTGGTACTTAATTTCAATATCCATTTAATTACTCTTTAAAAATGGTGGGAAGTGTTGATGTTTGGGGTACTGTTGATTCAAGCATGAATGGAGCAGGTGTAGGGGGATGTTTGATCAAAGAACTAGTCCATCATCATGGCGAAAGGGAGAAGATAGTTCCGGGAAGAGATATGCATACGGTGTCGTTTGAAATCACTGAACCAGATCTGGATGATGAGGTTACAGGAGAAAGAGAAGCTTTTATGGCTAGTGTTTTATCCAAGTACAAAAAATCCCTCACAGAAAAAACCAAGTTCCATCTAGGTAACAGAAAAAACCAACTACTATGCATGGCGTTGCAATTCAAAACAAACTAATTTATGATGACTTGTTTCAGGCTATCCGTACAATCTGGATTTCGACTACGATGCGCTGTGTCAGCTTCAGCACTTCTCCATAAACAACCTGGGGGATCCGTTTATCGAGAGCAACTACGGGGTGCACTCGAGGCAGTTCGAGGTTGGTGTTTTGGACTGGTTTGCAAGGTTGTGGGAACTTGACAAGAACCAGTACTGGGGATACATAACAAACTGTGGCACAGAAGGGAATCTCCATGGAATCCTTGTTGGCAGAGAGGTGTTCCCAGATGGAATCTTGTATGCCTCTCGCGAGATTGATTGCCATGATTTTAAGTCCAAGCTTCTTTCTAACAAGGATAAGCCTGCCATTGTTAATGTTAACATAGGTACAACTGTCAAAGGAGCTGTTGATGATCTTGATTTGGTTATTAACAAGCTTCAGGAAGCAGGATTCTCCCATGACAGATTCTATATCCATTGTGATGGGGCTTTGTTTGGTCTCATGTTACCTTTCGTCAAACGAGTAATTAATCAAACCTTCCAATTTCATTCATCAATTGTTAATTGTTAACTGTTAAATGATTTGACATGTTTAACTAATTCAGGCTCCGAAAGTGAGTTTCAAGAAGGCAATTGGAAGCGTGAGTGTGTCAGGGCACAAATTCTTTGGGTGTCCAATGCCATGTGGGGTGCTGATAACAAGATTGGAACACGTGAAGGTGCTGTCAAGGAACGTAGAGTACCTTGCCTCGAGAGATGCAACAATCATGGGTAGCCGTAACGGCCACGCGCCACTCTTCCTATGGTACACTCTAAACAGAAAAGGATACAGGGGATTCCGGAAAGAGGTTCAGAAATGCTTGAGGAACGCACACTACTTCAAGGACCGCCTCGTCCACGCGGGGATCGGAGCAATGCTGAACGAGCTCAGCAGCACCGTCGTGTTTGAGCGCCCTCACGACGAGGAGTTCGTGCGCAAGTGGCAGTTGGCGTGCCAGGGGAACATAGCACATGTTGTGGTCATGCCAAATGTCACCATACACAAGCTGGATGGTTTTCTTGACGAGCTTGTGCAAAAGCGTGATGCATGGTTCGGAGAAGGGAAATCTCAGCCTCCTTGTATAGCTTCTGATGTTGGCATACATAATTGCCTTTGTGCTTTGCATAGGTGAGAAACTGTCACTCGGATATTTATAGAGTTGTTGTTGTGTGTAATCGCTTGTATGTATATATGATTTATGTTTCTTAATGTTTGTGGTATTGAAAGCAACAATCAAGAAATGTAGCTACACTGGAATGGATGAATTGAAGATTGTTTAATACCAGAGTTGTTTTAATTGTCAGATGAATCCTGTTAAGAGCCAATAAAAAATTTTGACAATGTTTACAATGGGTTGGTTATCTAGTCCAATAAAAATAAATAATAAATTTAAAAATTTTCGTTCAATTATTTCACATCAAATTTTAAATTTTAAATTTTTTAATTTTAAATTTTAAATTTTTTAAAAATTCAATTAGTTATTTAAAAAAAAATCATCTAAAATCCTAATTTACTAAAACATTTTACTCTAATATTTTCTTTTTTTTTTAACCGGCGATCACCCCATTTTCATCAATAATCATCCTATTTTACTATCGCTTTTTGGCTTGTCACACGTCACTCATCCTTAGTAAAAATAACCATCCACTCAAAGATAAAAATATCATCCGCATATCTAATGAATTGAACATCTAACATATTTTAATTATATATAACTAAATTCAATCCAATCAAAATAATCATCTACATAAAAATTAAAATAACCATTTGTATACCTACTAAAATGACCATCCTAAATTGACTATTAAAATAGAAGAAGAAAATGAATAAATAGAAAAAACAACTATGATCATCCAACAATTTAATTTTTATTAAAAAAAGGAAAATGTATAATTTGACACATGAGTCTTATGATTTGATGTTGTAACACCCTAACTTTTAGTACCTCATGATCGTACTAAAAGTCCGAGCACTACTTACCTCTATTCCTTTATTTATATACTACATTTATTTAATATTGAGCTTTCGCGAATACGAACCGAAACTCTAATTAAGAAAATGAAAGGTCTTTACTTTAAAATTATTAACACAAAAATATATATACTCACATAACAATATATACATAAACTTATTCCAAAATTCTCAAATACAAGTCCTACCACTCTAAAAATCAAAGATAATAAATGGCAAGGAGAAAATCTAAGGCTAAACCAACTACAGAAAATACGGATATATATTTACATAAAGCTCCGATGTTCAGTCGCGGCTCCGCGCCAAGGATTTCCGGGCCTGTCGCTGAAACAGAAGATCTGTAGGGGGTAAGAACGTCGTCCTCGCATGTTCTCAGTAGGGATAGCGAATGCCGTAGAAATATACATAATAATATACAAATAGTTAACTCATAACCTGAAACAGTTTTATTAGTTAAACCCTTGAAATCCTTCGTAAGTCTTACCTAAATCCGTGTAAAATCCTTTCTTTAAATCACATTACTTAAACAAAATCTCCGTCACATTGACAATTCCTCATCTCTTAACAACATTCCTCAATTATCGTAATATCTAAATAAGGCAGCATCACAATTAATATACCTAAACCCAAACCACAAACATCAACTCCCACCACATTATTAAGTCCATAGCACAAGTAAAATGTTCAATCAAGCATACAAGCAAGTCACCAAGACAACAGCACAATCACAAATAAACAAGATTAATAACTGTTGAGTTAAGAAATTAACTAACTTAATTGATGATGACAAATATTATTTTATTGGGTTAAATATCCAATTGGGCTTGATTATATTTCATTAAGTGTTGCAGGCCAAATCAAAAGGAACAACATCCCAAGTGCAAGGAAACCAAAACATTGTTGGTGAATTGCCTAATAAATAAAACCCAAATGAAAATAACAAAGAAGTTACATGGGCTAAGAGGTAAGTAAAGATAATCCAAGCCCAAGGCACATCACTCAAGCTGAAGCCTCCTAAAGCCTCCTAAAGCACTTCACATATTTGTTTTAGTAAGAATCAGAAAGAAAGAGAGAGAGCTTCACTCTTATTGTTCTTTCATCAAAAAAGAAAGAGAGAGAAAGGTAAATCACAAAAAACTAATGTCTAATCACCCTAATCAAAGCAAGCTAAGCTAAGTCAGAAATGGTCATGCCATGGTTTACATCCTAGAAGAAAAAAGAGGTTAGCTACAAAGAAGAAAGAAAAAAAATCAAAAGCTAAGGCAAATCAGAAAGATGTTTCTATTATTGATACCCCAAAGTAACTTGTTGAAACTTTCTTCCCCCTCATATCCATTTCTAGCAAAATGAAGAAAATAGGTGTTATGAAATTCTGCTGTGGATCAACGGTCAAGAAAAGAACTAGGAGTCAAAGCAAAAATAAATGGTTCAGATCTTTGAAGATATTGGAAAAAGGATAAAAGAGAAGATGGAAGGTATAAATGCATGAAATCTAAAATATCTGCTATAGTCCCATCTCTCTTATGCGTAGCTGTTGCTCTATTTTTGTGAGAAGAAGAAGTCAATTGTGTGAAGCAAGCCTATGGTGTGAAAAAAATTTGAAATCATACAAATAGAAAAATCACTTCAGTTTGAAAATGAGGAGAGAGAACCAGGGTTTGAAGTTCATATTTTGAGAAGTCTTCTCTGAGAGAGTTCATCAACTTGGACAGTGCTTTCTTTCAAAAAAGTATTCCGCCAGAATGAGAAACTAAATCAGAGTTAAGCAAATATGGTTCATCACATAGCAACAGAGGCTGTTGAAGCGTCAATCTCCTTCATGTTTTACAGATTATAATTTACTTTTCAATGTTTATCTTTCTATAATTTCTTGAGGTAAAAGGCTGAATGAGAGTGTCATTGAAAGAGGCTAAAAGTGGAAAGAGGCAGAGAGATACACATGAGAGAAAAGTCTAGAGCTATTTCAGATTTCTTTAGGTGAGTCTATATCTTGTATCTTGTACCTGTGAGGTACCCCTTTCTTAGTTGGGTTAGCACTAAGAGTGAAGAGTTAGGTATTAGCATAGCCAATGTCAAGTTATGTTAGAACTTGAGTGTGAAAGGATTGTGACAATCCTGTGGAATTGGTGTATGTAATACTTTAACTATAGTGGAAATTCCACTACTGTTGTGGTGGAGACTAGATGTAGGTTGCATTGCACAAGGCAACTGAACCAGGATACATGATGGTGTCAGCTTCTCTCTTCTCTGCTCTGTTATGTTTTCTGATATTCATGAGACAAAAACAAATTGTCTCATAAATTTTTCGCTGCTGAGTTCAAATAGAATTAGACTTGAAATTTTACTTTAAAGGGTTATATCAGTAACTTAAAAGAAATGCATAGATTCAATCCCCCTTCTCTGAGCCTACTACAACATTCAACAACCATAATCAAATGCAAATGCACAAACAATATGATGCATGCCTTTCCTATGCAGGCCATGAGTTCACGCGTCGATTGTCTACCCACAACCCGATGTTACTCGGAGCGAATCCCGAATATGGTCTCTTACCATGTCAGTCAGACACAATTATCATCATGGGCGAACCCGTATCAGTTAGGATATTTTGGCATCACGGTAGAAACGGGCTATTAGTTAGGTGAACTTTCCCGCATTAGCAATCTTAGACTATCAGTTAGGCGGGTACTTTCGCATTAGCAACTGTAGGCTATATATCAGTTAGGCAGACATTCCCGCATTAGCATCCTTAGGCTATCAGTTAGGCGGGTACTTTCGCATTAGCACTTTGGCACAATACCTATTTAACATACACTTTTCAAGTATTTATCTTATTCATTCTTTCTCATTTTTTTTCTCTTAATTATCTATTTCCTTCATTAGTTCTTATTTTCTTTCTTTTTATTATACCTCCACATCACCAATTACATACCCACACCTCCGCATCACCAAATAATCAATTACACCTCCGCATCACCACCTATTCACTCATCTATTAAATCGATTAGTTTCTAAATAATCAAACTTCGTAACGTTTAATAAAAACTCTTTTTCTTAATAAATCGAAATCAAATTATAACTTAAAACAAAAATCTTTTCTCAATAGATTAAACTTAAAACATGGTATTTTTCTTGATAATTCAAAAATCAACTATTATAAACCCTAAATCCAGTTTTGTTTTTAAATAATGCTTTAAGCAGAGTTTCGGAGTTTTATAAAAATTTCTGCAATATTTTCTCTAAAATTCGGGTTTTGCCACCCTTCAAGGGTCCCAATCTAACCACCTTTCAAACCCTTTTCAAAATATTTCCAAGTAACAAATCATTTTCAACAATCACACCATTCGAAATATTAAATAAGTTTTTCAATAATCAAATCATTTTCTTTAAAGCTACGCCTCTTTCTATTTCAATAAAATTCAACTCCTTTTCAAATCTTTTGCTATTAAAACCAACAGAAAAATTCTTGCGTTCATTCAAACTTTAAAAAACCTTCTGACCATGCTTTTTTCACATTAATCATGAACCAAAACTACTTTTTCGTTTATTTTTACAAAAACTTAGTCAGAACCTCCCCTTAAGACTCGACTTCACCACCCTTACGGGTTCCCTCACTTCCATAACTTCTCGACAGTTTACCGGCCTTCTATCAACACCTTTCAAACATAAGGTTTTTAATAATCGACATGTGATTCCAATCCTTATAAAATCATTTATAAACTCTCAAAATTACTACTTCTAATTAAGAAATCAATTTTCATTCACTCTCATAACCAAAAATTCAGTCACAAACATAGCCAATCATTCACCACCAAAAATTCAAACTCAATAACATTATAATTACTAACATATTTATAATTACTTACTATATTTTTGGACATCCTTAAATTGAAAACCGTTAATTTTAAAATAAAATTTTCTACTTTTGTATGAAATCAAAATTAACAAAAATTTCAGAAAAGCTTTTTTATTGAGCTGCTGAAGTGGAAAGCGTTAGAAATTATCTATGCCTCCTATAACTCCAATTGGCCGAATTCAAGAAAAAAAGGAACTACGTCACCATTAGTTTTTATCAAACAAAAGTAATGCCAATATATAAAAAAAATGATACAAACTTTTACCGAATTAAATTTTTTATTGAAATTATAGATTGTTTTCCAT
>NC_029774.3:130094415-130098473 GCF_000817695.3 Arachis duranensis
CAGGTCTAGAGAGTATTGGGCTTAGAGATACCTGAGGGGTGTCAGTGTATTTATAGTGGTGAGCCAATAACCACCGTTGGAGTAGTGCCGTATCTTTAGGGTGTTAACCGTCCCATTATCTTAGGGAGGTTAAGATATGGCTTTATGAAGCGGTTAGAGAGATTTTAGGGGCGGTTTACTCATTTGAATGAGTGTTTATTTGCCAGCTAATCTCATGCCCGGCTTCTTTAGAGTAAGTCGAGGTTGTTACCGACTTCTTATGTGAAGGTCGGTACTTAGCTAGGCTTAATCCTTTGGACTAGGCCTTTTATTTGGACCTGGGCCTTTGTTATTGGGCCAGGGTATGAACAGTGCCCCTACTTGAGCCCAAGGTCTCTTTAGGGCTTGGGTTCAAGTATCTAGCTCGGGTTCGTAGCCGACTTTCCTGGAGGAGACACGGGTTTTTAAACCGACGTGATTTTCGCAACCTTTTGTTTTCTGACAGTTACGTCTATTCAAGCGTCGTGTCCGTTAGGGATGCACTTAGGGACTGATGGCTTTGGTAACGGTGCATTCTCATTAATGACTGCCTCGTTTTTACCATTATGCCCCTTAGCATGTTTATAAATATTTTCCCTCTCTTTCCTTTTTCCGTTTCTGCAATCTTTCAAACTTCCTCCTTCTTTGTTCGTGCTGTGTTTACACGTACTATCTTCTCGTGCTCCGGAGACTTCTGCTTCTTCCTACCTTCATTTCTAGAAAGAAGTTAGTTTCTTTCTTCTTCTTTGCATTTTTCGCATGACTTTGTTTTGTAGAGGAATAGGTTTGTAGATTTTTGTTCGGTTCCTTTTCTCCTCTCTAGAGACCTTTTTTGATTTTTCCTTTTCTTTTTTTCCCTTTGTAGGTTTCCTTCATTTTCCTTAGAGAAAGAAAAATGGCCTCCGTAGATTGGGTTGACGTTATTGTTCTGGGGGAGGAGCCGTTGGTTGATGCGGAGTTTATTATTCACCTTCGCACCCACCATCGGCTCTGTACTTCGGATGAGGATGAGCCTAAATACGAGTTGCTTGTTCCCGGTTTAGAAGACCGAGTTTGTCATGGGAGAGCCAACGAAACGGCTCCCCATTTCTTCTTTATGTATGAGTGCATGATCACCCGTCTGGGGGTCTTTCTGCCCTTTTCAGATTTTGAGATATCTGTTTTGCAGCATTGTCGGGTTGCCCCTACCCAGCTTCACCCCAACTCCTGGGGTTTCTTGAAAATTTACCAATTTATTAGCCATGCTCTGGATTTCCCGACTACTCTGAAAAGGAGAGTTGAGGAAGGAAATTGCCAAGCTAAAGGAGGAGAGAGATACCCTTCGGGAGAAAGGGAAGGCTTTGCAGGCCCAATGCAACATGGAGATGGAATTGAGGAAAACGGCACAGGCCAGCTATCAAAGCCTATTCAAGGATCTTGTGTCTGTAAAAACTGACCTGTTGAATTCTCGGAAAGCATATGAGGAGTTAGAGGACTCTATTGCCGATGGCGCCGAGGAGTCTTGGAGGATTTTCCTGGAGCAGGTCAGAGTCATTGCTCCTGACTTGGATCTTTCTCCTTTACATCCTGACAAAGTTGTCATCGACGGTGCCATTGTAGATCCTCCTGTCCCCGTAATTGTTTCTGAATCAGAGTCGAAGACTCAGGGACAGAGGATCATCGAGTCTCCTCCTCGCTCCAAAGATGCTCCGAGTACTTCGGTTATTCCTCCGACTTCCTCTTCTTCTCCTGTGGGTGCTTCTCTTCCTGGTCCCGGCGGTGCTCCTCCTGATTCTGGTGGTGGTTTGTCTACTTCTGCTGCGAAAAAATGATCTAATGACCTTTGGCTATTTGGGGGTCCGGCTTGTGGTCCCCCCCCCCATTTTTTGAACTCTTTATTTATTTTGTTCTTGGTTGTGCAGTTTGAACAATTTCTTTTGGCCTTTTAAGGCCGTAAACAAAATATTTCAGTAAGTGCCCTTTTTTTGAATAAGGGTTTAGATTATCAAAGTAAATGCCCTTTTTTGGATAAGGGTTTAAGTTACCTTATGCGTGTATGCTTTTCTAATTTTGATATTTCAAAACCCTCTTGATCTTTCTCTGAAAACCTTTTTATTGGCTTGTCTTGTTTTTTCGAGCCTTTTAGTTTAAGGGCTTTTATGCAGCCTTTTAAACCTAGGTTTTCCAATCTCTTTTTGTTATCCTTTATACTCAACTTTGCTTTAGTGAGTTTTTATGACTTAGGTTATTTTTGTGATGCGTTTTTGATCTACTCGGAGTATTTCCGAGTTTGTTTTACTCGGGTTCTTATTTCGACTTAGGAGTCGGATTGTTCCCGAGTTTTTTACGATCAACTCATACAACCTCTTTACACCGACTTGTACCTCGTCGTTTTATCCTGACGACCATCTAGGTCGGTTCATGGGATTTTCACGCTTTGTCGAGCTTAAGTCGGCGCGTTTCGTAGAAAGACTTAGAAAAAATAAAGAAGGATATTATAAGAGATATGATAAAAAAGATCTTTATTAATTGGGGAGGTACCTTTTTGCTACTAAGGGTCTTGATAGCCTATTTCCCTTAGCCTCTACTATGATGCCTCGTTAAAAACCCTTCTCCAGAAAAAATCCTTTTGGGAAAAATCATGAAGTTGGGAAAAGAGTACATCAGGGAGTAGAGTTCGCTTTTAACTGTAGTACCTTTTCATATTACAAGCATGCCACGATCTTGGTAGCTCAGGTCCGTTCAGGTCGGTTACTTTATAATAACCTTTCCCTAATACTTCCTTGATTTTGTATGGTCCCTTCCAATTTGTGGCGAGCTTTCCTTCTCCTGACTTGTTGACTCCAATGTCATTTCTGATTCGGACCAAGTCATCTGGGGCAAATTCGAATGACTTTCTTGTTGTACCTGGTAGTCATCCTTTGTTTCAATGCCGCTTCTCTTATCTGGGCATCTTCTCGGACTTCGGGGAGCAAGTCGAGCTCCTCTTTGTGTCCCCGTACGTTTCCGACCTCGTCATGGAGAATTACCCTTGGGCTTTGCTCACTGATTTCTATAGGAATCATGGCTTCTACGCCGTATACTAGTCGGAAAGGTGTTTCTCCTGTGGCGGATTGGGGGGTTGTCCTATAAGCCCATAACACCTGAGGGAGCTCTTCAGCCCAAGCTCCCTTCGCTTCCTGCAGTCTTTTCTTTAGTCCTGCTAGTATGACTTTGTTGGCTGCCTCGGCTTGCCCATTAGCTTGTGGGTGTTCTACCGAGGTGAACTGATGTTTGATTTTCATACTGGCTACTAAGCTTCTGAAGGTAGCGTCGGTGAATTGGGTTCCATTATCCGTAGTAATGGAATGAGGTATCTCATATCTTGTGATGATATTTTTGTAGAGGAACCTGCGACTTCTTTGAGCGGTGATAGTGGCTAATGGTTCTGCTTCTATCCACTTTGTGAAGTAATCTATTCCCACGATCAAGTATTTGACTTGTCCTGACGCTTGGGGAAAAGGACCTAACAAATCCATTCCCCATTTTGCAAAAGGCTATGGAGAAGTGATATTAATGAGCTCTTCTGGGGGAGCCACGTGGAAATTTGCATGCATCTGGCACCGCTGACACTTTTTCACAAATTCTGTGGCATCTTTTTGCAAGGTCGGCCAGTAGAATCCAGCTCGGATTACTTTTCTGGCTAGTGATCTTGCTCCGAGATGTTTTCCGCAGATCCCGCTATGTACCTCCTCCAATACCTCGGTGGTTCTTGAGGTCGGTACGCATTTTAACAATGGTGTTGATATCCCTCTTCTGTAGAGGACATTTCTTACCAAGGTGTAATGCTGTGCTTCCCTTCGGATCTTTTTAGCTTCTTTCTCCTCCTTAGGGAGGATGTCGAATTTCAAGTATTCGACTAAGGGATTCATCCATCCGAGGTTTAAACCGACTACCTCAAGTACTTCTTGCTTATCTTCTGTTTTTGTTACCGAGGGCTCTTGGAGGGTTTCTTGAATCAGGCTTCTGTTGTTTCCTCGTGGCTTGGTGCTTGCTAATTTGGATAGGGCATCCGCTCTGCT
>NC_029774.3:130098899-130152375 GCF_000817695.3 Arachis duranensis
TGAAGTAGACTGGGTGTTGTCCGACCTCGTCTTCCTTTATCAAGGCCGACGAGACAGCCTTGTTTGCTACGGATAAGTACAGAACGAGGTCTTTTCCTGGTGCTGGTCGGGTTAGGATAGGAGGTTGGCTTAAAAACCTTTTGAACTCTTGGAATGCCTCCTCGCATTCCGGAGTCCATTCGAATGGGCATCCCTTTCTTAATAAGGAAAATAGTGGAAGGGATTTTAGTGCCGATCCTGCCAAAAATCTGGAGAGGGCTGCAAGTCGGCCATTGAGCTGCTGGACCTCTCTCAAACAAGTCAGACTTTTCATTTCTAGGATGGCTCTACATTTATCGGGATTGGCCTCAATCCCTCTTTGTGTTAGCATAAATCCTAGAAATTTTCCTGCTTCCACCGCGAAGGCGCATTTTGCAGGATTTAGTCTCATCCCATGCAACCTTATGGTGTCAAAGACTTGTGAGAGGTCGGATAAGAGGTCGACTTCTTCCTTGGTTTTTACTAGCATGTCGTCGACGTATACTTCCATTAGGCTCCCCAGGTGGGGGGAAAACACTTTATTCATCAACCTTTGATGTGTGGCTCCTGCATTCTTTAATCCGAATGGCATGACCACGTAGCAATAGTTGGCTTTGGGTGTGATGAATGATGTTTTCTCCTGGTCTGGCTCATACATCGGGATTTGATTATATCCCGAGTAGGCGTCCATGAACGACAAGTATTGGTACCCCGAGCTGGAGTCCACTAGGGTATCAATACTTGGTAGGGGATAAGGGTCCTTAGGACATGCCTTATTTAGGTCGGTATAGTCGACGCACATTCTCCACTTACCATTCTGTTTTTTGACTAGCACTACATTGGCTAGCCATGTTGGGTACTTGACCTCTCTAATGAAGCCGGCCTCCCAGAGCGTCTGTACTTGCTCTTCTACTATTAGGGCTCGCTCTGTGCCGAGCTTGCGTCTTCTTTGTTGTACAGGTCGGGACCCTGGGTAAACCGAGAGCTTGTGGGACATGAGCTTGGGGTCAATCCCGGGCATGTCGGAAGCCTTCCAAGCGAAGAGGTCGGAATTAGCTCTTAGGAGTTCAGCCAACCCTTGTTTTAGGGTTTCTCCTAGGTTGGCTCCTATGTAAGTGTTTTTTCCTTCCTCCCCACCGACTTTTTTCATGCAGAGGTGGGGAGTAGATACCACTGCTCCAAGGCGATTAAGGGTAGTCCTGCCAATTAAGGCATTGTAGGCTGACCCTTCATCGATGACTATGAAGTCTATGCTCAGAGTTCTTGATTTTTCCCCTCTTCCAAAAGTGGTGTGAAGGGGCAAGAATCCCAGTGGTTTTATCGGCGTGTTCCCTAATCCATATAGGGGGTCGGGGTAGGCTCTCAACTCTTTTTCATCTAACCCTAGCTTGTCGAAAGCGGGCTTGAAAAGGATATCTGCCGAGCTTCCTTGGTCCACTAGGGTTCTGTGGAGATAGGCATTTGCCAGGATCATAGTTATTACTACTGGATCATCGTGTCCAGGGATTATTCCTTGCCCATCTTCTTTTGTGAATGAGATGGTAGGGAGGTCGGGTGACTCCTCCTCGACCTGGTAGACTCTTTTAAGATGTCTTTTGCGAGAGGATTTAGTAAGCCCCCCTCCCGCAAACCCTCCTGAGATCATATGAATATGCCTCTCTGGAGTCTGCGGCGGTGGGTCTCTTCTATCCACATCCTCTCGCTTTCTCTTTCCATGGCTGTCCGACCTCTCTATGAGATATCTATCAAGCCGACCTTCTCTAGCCAGCTTTTCTATCACATTCTTGAGGTCGTAGCAGTCGTTTGTGGAGTGACCATATATTTTATGGTACTCGCAGTAATCGCTGCGGCTCCCCCCTTTTTTATTTTTAATGGGTCTGGGGGGTGGCAGTCTTTCAGTATTGCAAATCTCTCTGTATACATCCACTATAGAAACTTTCAGGGGAGTATAAGAGTGATATTTTCTCGGCCTCTCGAGACCGAGTTCTTCCTTTTTCCTGGCTTCCCTTTCCTTCTCTTTAGTTGAGGGAAGGGGTCCAGGTCGCCAACTCAGGTCCCTTAATTTGGCATTCTCCTCCATATTGATGTACTTTTCAGCTCTTTCTTGTACATCACTTAGAGAAACGGGGTGTATTTTAGATATGGACTGTGAGAAGGGACCTTCTCTGAGCCCATTGACCAGCCCCATTATGACTGCCTCTGTGGGCAGGTCTTGGATCTCCAAACATGCTTTGTTGAACCTTTCCATATAGGCTCGTAAAGATTCTCCGACCTCCTGTTTTATTCCCAGGAGGCTCGGTGCATGTTTTACCTTGTCTTTCTGAATTGAGAACCTCATCAAAAACTTCCTTGAGAGGTCTTCAAAGCTGGTGATTGATCTCGGGGGAAGGCTATCGAACCACTTCATCGCTGCTTTCGACAAAGTGGTCGGGAAGGCCTTGCATCGCGTAGCGTCGGAAGCATCAGCCAGGTACATCCGACTTTTGGATCCGTAGTTCCATCGTAGAGGTCCATATCAGGGCTTTTGAAGTTCCTCGGAACTTTAGCCCTCATTATGTCCTCGCTAAAGGGATCCTCTCCCCCTAATGGTGGCTCTTCCTGTTCGTCACGGGAGTTGCAATTTTTTAGGGAAGATTCCAGCTTTAAGAGTTTTCTTTCTAACTCTTTTCGCCGTTTCATCTCCTCTTTTAGATACTTCTCCGTTTCCTTTTGTCGCTCCCGCTCTTGTTCTAACTGTTCCAGGCGGCTGTGGACTAACCCCATTAGTTCAGTTACGTGGGATGGTCCGCCTTTTTCTGATTCGTGCTCGTCTGAGGAGTTTGCCTTCGGGTTTTTTACCCCGGAGGTGCCCTCTCTCTGCTGATTGTTAACCTCCTGGTGGAGGGCTAAGTCCACATTGTTATTACCTGTGTCCAGATTCTTTTGTTCGGAATCTGTTTCCACATGGCCTTCTTCATGGGATCTGTCCGCCATCAAGGGATGATCTCTCGGGTCCCCGGCAACGGCGCCAATGTTACGGTGGGTAACCGGAGATTGTCTGAATGGATGGCGTTGACTGGCCCAAATGTGTGAAGGAGGAGGTTTCCGCGTGAGTATGGGACTCGGGAGACTCCGTCCGACTTGTGCTCGTGAGTGAATGGGGGGTGGTACCTGCGAAGACACTCCGATGCCTAAGTTAGCAAGAGTGTGAGCAGGTCTAGAGAGTATTGGGCTTAGAGATACCTGAGGGGTGTCAGTGTATTTATAGTGGTGAGCCAATAACCACCGTTGGAGTAGTGCCGTATCTTTAGGGTGTTAACCGTCCCATTATCTTAGGGAGGTTAAGATATGGCTTTATGAAGCGGTTAGAGAGATTTTAGGGGCGGTTTACTCATTTGAATGAGTGTTTATCTGCCAGCTAATCTCATGCCCGACTTCTTTAGAGTAAGTCGAGGTTGTTACCGACTTCTTATGTGAAGGTCGGTATTTAGCTAGGCTTAATCCTTTGAACTAGGCATTTTATTTGGACCTGGGCCTTTGTTATTGGGTCAGGATATGAACAGTAACCAAACCAAGCCCACTCACAATGCACAGAAACATACACTTTCTGAAGGGACATTAACGACAAGCATTTAAGCGTTGATAATTAGTTTTTATTCTTTCCAAATATATATAAAAGAAGTTTGATTTTTATACCCTTATATCTCTATATATAATTTAAGGGCAAACAAAGAATTTAATAGTATGTCATTAGTGACTCTTATTCTCATTTTATTCTTTTTCTTTGTTCAGTTCCCTGCTTGTGTGCAAGGATGCACTTTTCATTTAATTCCAAGAAATACAAGAGAAATCTGTTCTCCATTTTATTTTTCACTAGGTACTGTCTGTCCCCATCAATTCTTTATGAAAAAGAGAAAATATAGAAAGACAACATTAATACTAAACAACATAAATAATGAAATAAAAAATTAATTTTAAATTAAATATAAGAATTAGATTTTACATTATTAAGAATAATTAGAGTTTGATTTTAAATGATAGTATATGTTATGATGTTTATATATAATTATTTAATTTATTAAAAAAATAAAATTTAATATTTAATGACACCAAAACATCAAAGAATTTGCCTTAAATTATTAGGATTATATACAACATAATCTCTACTACACACTCCCCCGTAGCATGTTTTCATTTTGACTCAATCCTCCGTTGCCATTGGTGAGAGCTTTGATGCGAGATGCACGTCTTTTCTTTCTCATCATCCACGTCGTGAGTGCATGAACAAGCTAAGGGAGTGACGCTATTGTCTCCGATTACAGTAGTACTGATGTTATTGTACCGTGCCATGATCTCTGGAGAGAAGAAACATCCATCCAAAACAAAGAAATATCTATATAACTTAGAAGAAGCATCCACTAAACACAAAAACACATTCATTGAACTAAAAAAACATATGTTTAATTATTATTAAACACTATTCAAAGAAAATTTTTAATTTCTTCTCCCTCCAACATTGAAAGTGGGCCGGATACATTTGGAAGGGAGATTGAAACTAAATTAAGTTTTTGGATTGTATTTGGTGCAAAATATACTGAACTTAGTTATGTCTCGATATTTTGTTTAATTTAAAATAAATATGGAAATTGAGGGATAGATTTAAATTTTGAAAAGTTAAATAAGATATTTTTGAGAAGAAATATTAAAATTTTAGTCTTTATATTAAAAAATTCTCTGTATCTCCACTTTCTGGTGTTCTCACTTTTTAGAGATATTAAAAAAAATTAAAATTTTGTATCTCGAGGTTAAAATTTTCGGTCTCTGACCCTAGATATAATATTGAGTCCCAATCACTGGGTCTTAATCTTTGAAAACAAATGCTATTTTAGAGACTTTGGGTATTAGGCTTCAGACTACTGTCTATTCGGTAATATATGCTCACTATATATAGAGAAATGCTATTTATTCTTTAAATTTTTAGTCTTTATTCAACTTTTTAATTTAAATAATATTATTTAATTAATTTAAATATCTACTTTTACATAATGTTACTTATTTTTTAATGAAAAGTTATTTATTTTTTAGTTTCTTTCTTCTAAAGGTTGAATGATGGACAATTTTTAAAAGATACCTAGTTGCACTGATATTATTGGATTATTAGTGCACTAATAAAAATTAATTCGTCTATTAATTTACTTTTTAATAATAATAATAATTTTCTTGTATGCACCGGCACCATTGTTACGGTTCGTTGTTTGCAACATGCAAGTTTCGTGTAATTGGAGTAGTGCTGATTGTGTGTGGTTTATAGTGAGGTAAGAGCAAAACAATGAATCACTTGGTTCTATAAAAAATTACTAGAGAATCTACAATCACTGTTGAAGTTGCTTTCATGTTCACCACAATAGTGTGAGAGCAAAGGTGATCATTATGCACTATGAAACTGTATTGAGAAATTTGATGAATAATAAAATGAGAGTTTTAAGATCCAAATTATCCACACTTGATTAAGGAAGGATACATTTCTTCCACTCAACCACGCTCTATCACCTGATTTTATAAAAGATTCTAATATGGTTTCACTCCTCCAATCATCAATTGGAACAATACAGAGAAACAAAGAAAACGAAGGAAAGTTGCTTCCGTCACCTCAATGTATGACATAACTGTAACAAGATAAATGTTAGAGAATTTATATTTTTATTAATATTAGTCAATATTTTAATCCAAAAACTTGCTTTTATACCATTAGAATTTAAATTTTGAGATTTAGAATTTTTAATTGGCCAAATGTTTGATAAAAATGATAAATGTTATTACTTATTAATCATATAGTATTACTCTTGACTCTCGTAACAAAACTCCGAATTTAATTTAAAACAGCATCAGTTCTGTATAGACAATCAGACAAGTGGAACCATTATTACTTTTACATCCATTATACACGTTAAATTAAATCATATTGAAAAGTTGACAATTCACATTTTTCTTTCCATAATATGTATTCTGATTCCATAGGCATCAGCATCCAATTTGGTAACCAAGCCAAGCCCACTCACATGATGCACATATACATACACTTTCTGAAGGTACATTAATGACAAGCATTTAAGCATTGATCATTAGTTTTTATTCTTTCCAATTCAAAAATATTGTTGGTTACTTATACTTTTTCTTAATTTTTATAACCTTATATATAATTTAAGGTCAAACAAAGAATTTAATGGTATGTCATTAATGATTCTTATTTCTCATGTTATTCTTTCTCTTTGTTCAGTTCCTGCTTGTGTGCAAGGATGCACTTCTCATTTAATTCCAAAGAATAGAAGAGATATTTATTTTTCATTTTATTTTTCAATAGGTACTGTCTGCCCCTATCAATTTTTTACCAATAATATTTGAGAAATAATAAAAAATTAATTTAAACAGTTTAAAAAATTATTTTATTCAATATTTATTAATTATCATTAATTAGAATAATTATATAATTTTAAATATTATATTATATAAAATAATTTTAAATATTGTCTTTCTAAGACTACCGATTCTTTACTTTATATATATTTTATCTGAACTATTAGGGGTTGGAGTTTACTATTACTAAATAAATTGAATTCCTTTAAAGTATATATGTTAGTGTAGTCCACTGTGTAATCCCACTAATCTAAGTGCAAAGGTGTAATTGGAAAGCCGCATAATGAATCAAATGTTTAATTATTTACTGTCAAGGCCTAACTAAGTAACTCAATTGAAAGAGCTGGCCACTATCATTCAAAACCTAATTATAATACGTACACTAAGTGATGAAGCTTTCTAGTGGTTGGGAGATGGAAGGGTTGAAACCAGTGATACTAATGGTGTTACTACAGATATTATATGCAGCGTTGAACGTGTTGTATAAGCTCGCTATATTTGATGGAATGAGCATGAGAGTTGCTTCTGCTTACCGTCTCATGTTTGCTTCTGCCTTTACTCTCCCACTTGCTCTCTTCTTTGATAGAAATAACCCACCAAGAATTACCAGCAAGGTGCTTATTATGGAATGTCTTTGTGGATTTTTCGGGTATATATATGCTTCTACCTACCTACACTCTTTTCTTATTATATGCTGCATTATTATATATTATGCCTATTTAAATCATCTGCAGCGGAAGTTTATTTCTCAACCTTTATTTTGCGGCCCTGTCTCTGTTGCCCGCGACGTTCATGTTGGCCATCAACAACCTTGCTCCGGCTGTCACCTTCGTTATGGCCATAATTTTCGAATCTGATATCTGTAAGTGAGTATAAAAAGTCTATATTATTTGAGTTATAACTTGTTGACATACACTTTATTTATTTATTTTTTGGTGGAAACTCAGATGCAGTTGACTTCACGTGAAGTTGATAGCTGAGAGCCGTTGACTCTCAGTTATCAACTTCACGTAAAGTCGACTACACCTGAGTTTTTACTTTATTTTTTATTTTTGTCAACACATTTAATTTTGCGTATTATTAGACAAATTTTACTGATAAATTGAAAACTCAAATTTATATTTCGGAATTGATAACATCATTTTAATAATTTAAAAGTAGTGGAGCAAGTATATAAAGTAGTTGTGTTTTTGTAGTTTGGAAAAATTGAACTTGGGATCCGCAGCGGGAAAAGCAAAGGTACTAGGAACAGTAACTGGAATTACAGGGGCAATGGTGTTAAGCTTTTTCAGAGGTGTTGAAATTGATATTTGGTCCACACACATAGATCTCTTGCATCGTAATCATCCTCCACCACATGCTGAATATGCCAACAAACTCTTGGGTCTCACATTTGCCATAGCAAGCTGCTGCTCCTTTTCTCTCTGGCTCAACATTCAGGTACGAATAATTTAGTTTGACTTGCAGGTCAAGTAGTCAGTTCACTCGTGTGTTTAACATTTTGCAGGGTAAAATGAATGGTAAAGAATACCCAAGGCATCACACAGGGACAGCATTGATGTCCACAATGGGCGCAATACAAGCCACTGTTTTTGCTCTTTGTGTTGATAGGGATTGGACCCAATGGCGCCTTGGTTGGAACATAAGGCTTCTCACTGTGGCTTACGCGGTACGTATTTAACATCTATTAGGATTAATCATGAATAATCTTCATTAACATATAATTAATTATCAGGGAATCGTAGCATCGGGTATAGTGATTATAATTACTGCGTGGTGCATAAAAGTGAGAGGCCCTCTATTTGCGTCTATTTTCAATCCTCTACAGCTTCTGCTTGTGGCTATTGTTGCTTCTTTGATTCTCAATGAGAATTTATATTTAGGAAGGTACATATATATATCAAACTCATCATACATTATATTTCTTCGCATTTATCATTATTCAGGAATTAATTAATTTATATGTAGTGTGGTTGGAGGAGTGGTGATCGTGATTGGCTTGTACACGGTGCTATGGGGAAAGAGCAAAGAAATTGAAGAGAAGCAGAGGATGGATGAGTTAGTTTCATTACAAATAATGAATAATAATAAAGGGTCCCAAGTTGTTGATGTTGATGTTGTTGTTGATCATAAAAGTGAACAACACAACAATATACAGTGACTAGTAGTGGGTGTTCATCACTTCATCGTCATATCAAACTACCACTACTACTACGTACGTACAATGCTGTTTCCATTCGTATGGAAACACACAATTATTCAACACAAAAGTCATGTCATCTCATCATCCCAACACACAAGAATTGTTGAATACTGAATATTTATGTACAGTTATTTTCATCTGAAATTAATAATGTAAATTTTTATATTTTTGTATTTTCTGTAGTCTAATATGACACGTCATATTTTACTAGCTAGCTGCTAAGGACATACATCACATTATTATCTTATATTCGGTGCCATAGGATTCATATTTTATAATTTTATTAATGCATCTAAATAATATTATTTGTAGAATGATTATCACGTAAAAATATATTTACTTAAAAATAATAATTTAGGTGTAAATATATATTATATATTATATTAAATAATTTAGTTAAACATATTAAAATATAAGTAAATGACCACTTAATATTTGTGAATCTTAGTATTTGTACATATTAGAGTCTACAGTTCAATTTACTTCATTATAAAAAAAAGAGAAAGTAATAGAGTTAATTTTTTATTTATACAGATTACATATCAGAGTAGTTGATTAAATATTGAATAGATGCACTCCGCGTAGATAAGTAAAGAATACATTAATTAAATTCATCATACTTTTAGATTGAAAATCTTATATTTAATGGGACAGCTGAATGTGTCATGTATATGAGAAATATAAAAGTGTGCATCATGTTTCTTTGGCGATACTGCACAGTACGTAAACGTTAAAACGTGACCTGGGATTAACTACGAGAAAAGAACACTAAATGATCCCTCCCTAACCGTTATTTTAAAAGGCAATAAGATTCTTAATAAAAAAAATATATCTTTTTTTATTTGTTATTTTTATTTTTATGAAATTGGTTCATTTTTTTATTAACATTTTTTTATATTAATGGAATTAACTTATAGCAAGTTTAATTATTAATTTATCTGTTAAAATTTAATTAGAATTGTCAAATTTTTTAAAAAATTTTATTATTTTTTAAGAATAATGATTAGAATCGTTTAATTTTTCAATTTTTTATTACTTTTTTTAAAATATATTGACTAATCGTATCATATAAATATATTCTAGAATGAAATTATTAATAAAAGAGCTAACCAATCTCACAAAATTAAATAATATCAAAATTAAAAATGAATAATTTTTTATTAAAAGCGTCGTAGTTCTTCAAAAAAATTTATCAAGATCGTTATTTACTCATTAATTAATTAATTAAGTTGCGTACTGTCCTTGTTCATCGATCTTGCAAGTTGCATGCACATCTATCTCTATATATAGGACGCGGGTTTTCTTTATATGAATTTATGATATACCATAAAAATACATATTAACTAAATTCTCTTTATATTTACTACTATAATTATGCACCAATATGATTATATAATCAAGATGTATATATTAAATAAAAAAATAATATATACACACGAAATTAAATACTAAATTAATTATAATATATTTATATATATTTATTGTTCAACTTATATTTTATGTATATTTTATATTTTAATATATATTTTATATTAATTATTAATTAACAATTAATTTTTTATGTATACGTAATAACAATCATATGACGTCAATTATTTTTATAAAAATATTAAAAATAAAAAAAATAAAATACATATTAAAATATAAAATATACATAAAATATAAGTTGAACAATAAATATGTAATAACTAATTTTTAGTATGTTTATAATATTTTTTATTTAAAAAATATAAAATGTAAATGAATAAAATCATATTTCGTTAAAGCTATGCTTAGTCAGGCCACACATAAAACCATACACATTTAAATGATAAAAATGAGTGGAAATTAAAGTTACTTTTTCACTCCAAATTATAATATTGTATTTAATTCCCGATCAATGTTATAGAGCTTGGAAAAAATTGAATCTGGGAGCAACACTACTAGGAAAGGCCAAAGTGTTAGGAACTACAAGTGTAATTGGTGGGGGCAATGGTGTTGACTTTCTACAAATTGATATTTGGCTATTATTTTATTTCCCATCAACCTTGAATTTGCATCCACATCAGAACCGCATGAAGCTGATTATTAATTCTGCCAGTCAATTACATTGTTGGGACTTGAGAGTTCTATCTATGTGCTAGTGCCTATTAGAGAGATGAGAGATGTGTAAAATAAAGTTAAAATGACAGAATTATAAAAATAAAAGTACTCATTAATTTAAGTATCCTTCCCCAAGGTAAGTGAAAAAAAGAAATGAAAGAATGAACAATAAAAGTATAATAATTTTGAGCGTTGTTTAATTTCCTCAAAGAAAGTCTAATAATACGAAAGTGCAAGTGCAAATAAATAAAAGTTTGACATCACTGATGAGTAGAAGACTCCAAATTTGGAAGAGCATCGATTCTGTATTCTGTAGACGTATCCACTAGCCGCTATACATCATTGAAATAAGGGAACTTAAGACTTTGCATTACGTAATGCATGATGTATAATAATGGGCAACAAGATAAGTGGCAAAACTAAACCATTGGTTTAATTAGGTAGTTTATATCCTTATACATGCATTAAGATCGAAGATTTCTTATTTATGCACAGTTTCTATTCTCTCACGTATGTATGTGTGGGAATCTATCGAGAATATATGATATCTGCTCTCTAATAAGCACTAATAAATTCTGTATGTCTTGTATATATATGGTGAGTGATGACTGATGACAATATCATTTGAAGAATGGGATATATGCTCTATTGCTCTCAATCAACAAACCATCATCATCTAATGTGAAGTTTCTGCTTTCTGTGCATGGGACAACTGAGAAATTCAAATAACAAATTAATGTGAAAATTTAGATGCAGTTAATTTCATATAAAATTAATAGTTAAAAAAGTACGAAGATTCAATGAAATACTTATACAATATGTATAATGGAGGTTTATGGAACAATTAGAGATATAAGTTGAAGTTTTTGGGATGAGTGGTATCATGACATGATATTAAAGCGCTAGATGTTTATTATCCCTAGTACTCGGATGGTTATTCTAGATAGTATGGGAGATGTTCATTTTGTAATTCAATAACTCATTGTACACATTGTACAAATAGTTCATTGTCTACCTAACGGAATCCATTGTTAAATGATTTAATAGGTTTGACTAAATTATTATCATCTAACACTTTTCAACTATCAATTTTACATAAAGTTAATTACACTTAAGTTTTTACATTTTATTTTTTTTATATTCCTACTATTTTCATTTAACTACTACTTTTTTAATAGTCTAATTATTAAAAGTTTGATTAAGTAAATAGGATTTAGTTGAACTACTACGGAAAAAATCAAAAGTCGGCTTTTTAATTTGAGTGTTGTGGTTTTAGTGGTATTTTTTAATAATGTGAAAATTTGATGCATTTTTGTTTGTGTATGTATACCATAAATTTGAGGGTCAAACTTGTTTTTTATTATTTTAAAATTTTGTAAATATACAAATTTGACCTTCAAATTTATATTCTAGTGTTAATTTTTTTTTAAACATACGAATTGAATCCTCTTATTTACTTTATAGCGAAAAAAATTATTTCATCATTCAATTTGTGTAATATAAAATTTGACTAGTCTAATTTGTTATTTAAAATAAATATATAAATCTATATTAAAAAAAAAACACACCAATTAACCATGATATTGAAACACACAATTTTTTTTCATTTCTAAAAAAATGTAACAAATTTTAATTTAATAAAATATGTATGATTTTAACCAATCTCATTTGGATAACTATTTTTGTCAAATATACTAGTGACAGTAGTAGGATGGCAAATGAAATGATGAAGCAGTACTACTAAAGCATAGGCTCGCCCACCGGGGAAGGACTTATTGGGCGAAGTTAGTTCATGATTCATGAGTGGTGGTAGATAAATTAGAAATAAAATAAATTAAGTCACTAGAATTACATGAATGTTTAAAATGTGAAGTCATTTTGAGGAAACTTTGATCTCAGCCCCCACATGAGTGTATCTCCAATAATAATAGTAGTGCAGCATATAGTATATAGAAACCGTGGCCGTTAAATCCGCATATAAATATCAATACATGCTAATAGGTAATAATAGAGAATCAAGTGAATTAATTATTGTTGAGTTGCAGGATGGTGTTGCAAGGGTTGAAGCCAATAATGCTAATGGTGTTGGTGCAGATAACATTTGTGGTGGTGAATGTGTTGTACAAGATGGCCATCAATGATGGAATGAGCATGAGGGTTGCTACTGCTTATCGCCTCATCTTTGCTTCTGCCTTCACTCTCCCCGTTGCTCTCATTTTTGATACCAACAACAACAACAATAAGCCCAAGATTACTCCAAGGGTGCTTCTTTTGGAATTTCTTTGTGGATTATTTGGGTATGCATCATCTCTCATTTTTCATTCACCTTTTTTCAAAAAATTAAATTGAAAATTGTTAGACGACAATTTAATATCAAATCATTTAGGCCTTAAAAATTTAGTCAAATCATCTAACGGCTCTCAGATATCAAACTTCATGTGAAGTCGACTGCACCTGATTTTCCACCAATTTTTAATTATCAACTTTTACATAAAGACAATTATATTAGACTCCCATGAACATATAATGTTGCTTGACGCAGCGGAACGTTGTTTCTGAACTTTTACTTCGCGGCATTGGCTTTGATGCCAGCAACGTTTGTGTTGGCCATCCTTAATCTTTGTCCAGCTGTCACCTTCATCATGGCCATAACCTCAGGGTACGTACTCCATGCAATATGCATCATCTTCGTCTCTTACTTACTATTGATTTTTATTTTATTTATACATAGTTTGGAAAAGTTGAATTTGGGAGCGGCAGCAGGGAAGGCCAAAGTAATAGGAACAATAACCGGAATCAGTGGTGCAATGGTGTTGACGTTTTACAAAGGCAAACAAATTGATACATGGTCTTCTTCTTCTTCCCATATCAACCTCTTGCATCATGCACATGGCCCTGATTATGGTAACAAATTCTTGGGTTTTTCATATGCAACTGCAAGCTGCTGTTCTTTTGCATTGTGGCTCAACATTCAGGCTAAGTTGAATCAAGAATTCCCCAGGCACCACACAGGCACAGCTCTTATGTGCACTATGGCCGCATTACAATCCACTCTCTTTGCTCTCTCTCTTGATAGGGATTGGGCCTCCCAATGGAAGCTTGCTTGGAATATCAGGCTCCTCACTGTCGCTTATTCCGTAAGTTTAACTATTCAGTGTAATATTAGAGAGACAAAAAAAAAAGTCAGAATTCGTCTTATTTAGTATTTATTATTTTTTTAGTTAATTCTTTTTTGTTATCAAATATTTTCGTACTGAATTGCAGGGAATTGTGACGTCTGGAATTGTGGTTAATATTATTGCATGGTGCGTGCATATGAGAGGCCCTCTATTTGGCTCTGTTTTCAATCCTCTGCAGCTTGTGCTTGTGGCCATAGCTGCTTCCTTCTTGTTGAATGAGAATTTATATTTAGGAAGGTACATACTATGAATTAATATATGCTATTTCATGATTTTATTGTTACCTAACTTTACTAATTTAATTGTAACTTTGACACATACTCATAGTGTGATTGGAGGAGTGTTGATAGTGAGTGGGCTATACACAGTGCTTTGGGGGAACAGCAGAGAAACCAAACACAAGATTCAGATTCACACTCAGTTATCAGAAGAAATCACAAGAGATCCTCTTCAAGTTATTGTTATGTCCCCGCAGAAACAACAACAAAACTCATCATCAAATTCAGAATTGCCCTCCTCATAATAATGGGGGAAATAAAAGGCGTTACTCTTTAGTAGTATAGGTTGTGTTTTTGTATTCCCCTTTTAACTGGATAATCCTTTTACATTTTTTTTTGGTTCATGGTTTTGGTGTTTCAAATATATTGCGATTAATGATCCCACTTCGATTTCTTGGGTGAGTTGCACTAATTTAATTCTTGATTTTTTAGTTGTTATAATTTGGTCTTTTAAATTTAAAAAGGTGCACTAATGTAATCTCTTATGTATTTTTTGTTATCGGAGCTCAACGTTATTAGTGACGTGACTCAAACCTTACCACGCTGGACATATTAAAACGAAGTTGTATGTATTTTGATGCTAAAAAAGCCATTAAACAACGTCGGAGGTTATGACAAGGAATTAAGTTATGATAAAATTGTTCAAATCCTCATATTACGTCGTTTAATGCATTTTTTTAATGTCAAAACGCGTAAATATTATTTTAATATGTCTAATGTGATAATGTTTGAGCTACGTTATTAATAGTATTGAATTCTAGTAATAGAAAATATAGGAACAATTACATTAGTACATTTTTTTTTGAATCTGAGAGACCAAATTATTAATTAAAAAATCAAAAATTAAATCAATGCAACTCGCCCATTTCAAAAACTAAAATAGGATTTAACTCAACTCTCAAATCATAGAGTCATAGTAACTAGTAAGCAGAACATTATTGTACACTCTTACTTGTAGCACTTGTCAGCTATCTTGTGTGAAAATATATGAGAAATCATGGATTTATAACAGAAACAGATATGATTATGATACATTAAAACAAAATTCAATATCAACAAAGTCTGGGTGGTGTAGTTGGTTATCACGCTAGTCTCACACACTAGAGGTCCCCGGTTCGAACCCGGGCTCAGACATTTTTCTTTCTCTTTTAACCTTGGGGGATTTCTGTTATTTGAAATGAATATATACCATTCGAATACAAGAGTGGCCTGCCTTTAATCATGTTGTATAGACATGTCAATGCATATGCACAAGAAAGAAAGAACAAAGATAACATTGTATAGCACATATTATAATCTGAATGAGGGAGGGGACCAAAGGAACACACGTACGTACATTGTTGTGCAGTTTCTGGGAAGATTCAAGAAAGGTGTGAATGAGTTATGACCAGAAATCAGCACATACGATACGTATACGAATACAGATACGGGATAGGGCGGTGTCAAAGTCAGACTCTCAGGTAAATTATTAACTAATACTCATAATACAAACCATCCTTTTGACCCTTTGGGAAAAAAAATCATGACCCTCATCACCACACCACATACATATTAACATATACATATTTATTTTAATTATTCAATCAAAATTATTCTCTACAATTTATGCTTCATTCCCTCACTACTAGTTTATAGTAAATTTAGATTAACAGTATCTACCATATATCCCACTTAAATTCTCCATGCTTACTAGGTGTCATGTGTGAATAATAATGAACAATAAATTTTAGTGTACAAGTACCACTAATTTTAGTATATAGATCCATCATAAAAAATTGTATACATTATTTACTATCAGGATATTTTCTAGACTAATTAATTGCACTGAAAAAATGGTGCAATAACAGTAATCAGTTTGACCATTTTAGCAAGGGATCCTGGTTTATTTGCTCTTTTTTGGATAGATTGCGTAAGTTTCAAGTAATTGAATAAATAATTATATATATTCTTTTTGTTACAGATCGATATTATATTGTTCACAACTCAAAAATGTAACTATTAAGCAAAGTTTCACTGAAATAAAATAATAACAAATCCAAAACCCGTTGGAGAACACCTCATCTTGCCCTCTAAGCAAGCATGTACTTTAGAACTTAAATTTTTAGATTACTACCAAATAATTGTCACTCAATTAAAAATCACATTGGTAACAATATTGGAATTCTGCACTCACTACTATGATGAATACACAATTAAAAGAAAATAGGTGATTAGTTGACAATCATGCATAGCAGTTGTATGATTTGTTCTAAATTCTAATGATGGATAGTTAAAAAAGAAGTGCAGATCATTCATCTGAAAGAAGACAAGAGAAAAGTCAAATGGCATTTAATGCTGGACACCAACTAAAAATAATATGTTCTACTATATTCTCTTTACAGTTCACAGTTGTAATCCATAAATAAATATGTATTTTTATATTTCAAGGAAAAATAAAATTTCATGCTCACTAGAAAAAGTTGCATAAAATAAAATTTATGATAAATTCATGCAATGTAAAGCCCAAAGATATATTTTTCAATAAATTTTTTTACATTACATACTTTAACAAAGGCAAATCTAGAAAAAGAAAGAAAAGGAAAATTGAGAAGAGGTTTTGATTAAACATAAATTATTGAAAACCCTTTTGGTTGGTGAAGTAGATTTAATGCAGCTTTGGAGTCCGGGTATCTCAGAGACACAGAGCAAAGAGTCTTGAGAAGAAGACTTTAGCAGTAGCATCTTATTAATTTAATCTTAGCCTTCTTTTTAACACCAAACACACACATAAAAGGTTGAGTCTTTTTGCTTTATTGAATCTCTCTGATGCATAAAGGGGACACTTTTTTTTTTTTTCTTTATTTGTATTCAGCTGTAGATTTCATCTCTTGTTAAGTAGTGCTTGTGCTTCAGCTCCTCCAGATCTCTCCAATTTGGGTATGTTCTCCTTTGAGTTGCAACTTTGTTTTTGTTGATCTTGTACAAGTTTGCTGGGTTTGGGTTTTGAAGTAAAATGAAGGGCATGGAAATGGGTACAATCTTAAACAAGATTGTGGTTTTTTTTAGGTTTTCCCCCTATTTTAAGTACCCAATTTCTGACATTTTCTTATGGTTTTGCAGTTAAAGGGTGGCTTGTGGTCTACTGGTCTAGCTTGGATTAGTTGTTAAGTTTTGAAAGTGAGTCTCTTTTCCCTTCTTTGTTTCACATGCCCTTTTCTTCTGCCTCTTCCTGATTTAGAAACTGCTTGTGGTTTGAGCTTAGGTAAGTAGAGAAGAGGAAAATTAAGATGAAAGGTTCTCATTAATTTTTTTTATTTTTAACTTTTTAAAGTCCTGCATTAGACCTTTCCTGAATAATTGATCTTTTCTGCTTAGTATTTTATCCTGTGTAAAATGCATTTCGGAACTGAATTAGAATATATAAATAAACTTCTAAATGACACAAGTTTTGTAGCACTTTTGTTGCTCTATGTGCAGCCATTTTATCATCTTGTTAATGATAATACCCTTTTGGATTATCCTTTACAATGTCTGGTAATCATCAAATGTCAAACCTTGATTCCCTTGTTAACTAAACCAACTTCACAAATTTTGGATACTTGTGTGTTTTGATTTATCATTATGAACTTATGATTGTGTGGATGCTTAATATATAGTCAACCTCACTCAGTGGAACAAGACTTTGTATTTAATGAGTAATTGGTATATGGAAAAGATGAAGAATAACAACAATGTTGATACATGGCAGTGTCACTGTTGAACCGAAACTTTCCTTTTATGGGTTTGACAGGTATATGCTCACAGTGGTCAGATATAGTCCATCACTATATATATAATTCTATATTTGGGGTACGAGCGAAGAATGTCGTTCCGAAGCATAGTTCGAGATGTGAGGGGTAGTTTCGGGAGCTTGTCTATGAGGAGTTTTGATGTTAGGCTCACTGGCCATCATAGAGGAAAATCTCATGGGTCTGTACAAGACTTGCATGACCAGCCTTTTGTTGTTCAAAGTAGTTGCTGGGCTAGCTTGCCCCCGGAATTATTATATGATGTCATTAAAAGACTCGAGGAGAGCGAGAGCACGTGGCCTGCTCGAAAGCATGTTGTTGCATGTGCTGCAGTATGCAGGTCTTGGAGGAGTATGTGCAAGGAAATTGTGAAGAGTCCAGAGTTCTGTGGCAAACTCACGTTTCCTGTGTCCTTGAAGCAGGTTAGTTTTGTTGTTTGTTTTCTATAGCAGATTGTCTCACTTTGGTGAACTAATCTATCACTCATCCATGATACATTTGTTTGAAGCACCATAATAATTTTTCTTGTTTTCCCTTCTTCATTGATCTTTCAGCCAGGACCACGTGATGGAATGGTTCAATGTTTTATCAAAAGAGATAAATCAAGTTTAACGTACCGCCTATTCCTTTGTCTCAGCCCTGGTAAGCCTTCCTCTGTATAGTGCTATCTATGACTATTTGGGTCAAACAGTTGATGTGATTGATACTATAGAATATAGATATAACTTAAAGAATGATCCTTACTTGATATAAATGTGACACTCTGCAAATGTTGATACCCGTTGTCTATGTTCATATTTTGCATCGATAAAAGGGGGAAGTATGTAATACTATTGTATGTGCAGTTGATATTTTGCAGCTTAGAATTTTATGTTATGTATTCAAATTTCAAGTTATGGATGTTATTATCTACTTAGCTAGGAATTAGGTGTTTGTTAATGCTTATTAATGGTGTTAAATGCTAATTTATGCATATATCGATAGTCATGATTTTGTTGACCGGTGTCATGATACCACTCATTCCATAAGTTTAAGCTGATAGGAGGAGACGACATGAATGGTTATATTTCTAATAACCAACTAGCTAGTTTGATAGCACCTATTAGTTATATTATTTTATGCCTATATTATTTTTTATGAAGTACTACAAGTTTCATTGGGTTGTTGACCAGCTGGGATTATAAAAATGATCTTTTCTACAAATTGCATGTGAAACTTTTTTTAAGTTATTAAATACTTTGTGGATTTAGATTATTCTGTTATGAGTATGGTATAAATTGTTTCTCTCTATCATTAGTTGCTATCATCAATCTGTCTGTCACTGCATAATATATGGTAATAAATCAGAATGTGATATTTCTAACCTTGTCCCATGATTTTTGTAGCTTTGCTAGTTGAAAATGGGAAATTCCTCCTTTCTGCCAAGAGGACGAGGAGAACAACTTACACAGAGTATGTCATTTCGATGGATGCTGGCAACATATCTAGATCAAGTAGCACTTACATTGGGAAGCTGAGGTGGGTTTACTGCTTGAAAATCTTTATTATTCTTGGCCATCATCTTCGATATTATAAGTTTATAACTATTAGAAGTACTATGCTCTAAGAGAAGAATGACAACTTCTAACTCCCAGAAGTATAAGTTGAAATTCATGATCATACAATCTGTAAGCTTAAATTGATCATAATGTATAAGCAAATATCACCATTTTGGGTTCTTCTTACCTTCCATTGTTTTATTTTTAAGGAGAAAAATATCTGTTCTATTTTATGACTTTGTATTCTCACTTCTTTTAATTTGCAACACCAGATCGAACTTTCTTGGCACAAAATTCATCATATATGATACACAGCCTCCATACACTGGTGCCCATGTAGCAGCTCCAGGGGTTGGGAGAACAAGCCGGAGATTTTATTCCAAGAAGGTTTCACCCAAGGTCCCATCTGGGAGTTACAACATAGCTCAGGTGACATATGAATTGAATGTGCTTGGCACAAGAGGCCCCAGGAAGATGCATTGTGTTATGCATTCAATACCAATGTCAGCACTTGATGTGGGTGGCAGCGTTCCTGGTCAACCAGAGCTTCTTCCTCGCGCCTTAGAGGACTCATTCCGAAGCATCTCCTTTTCCAAGTCCCTAGATCGCTCTATCGAGTTCAGCAGTGCTCGATTCTCTGAGATTGGGGGATCCTCCAACGAAGACTTAGATGACAAGACAAGGCCCTTGGTCCTGAAAAACAAGCCTCCAAGATGGCATGAACAATTACAATGTTGGTGTCTTAATTTCCGGGGAAGGGTAACAGTTGCATCTGTAAAAAACTTTCAGCTCATTGCTGCAATGCCGCCACCTGCCGGTGTGCCAACGCCATCTCAGCCGGCTCCCCCGGAGCATGACAAGGTAATTCTGCAGTTCGGCAAAGTCGGAAAAGATATGTTCACAATGGATTATAGGTATCCACTATCTGCATTCCAGGCTTTTGCAATATGCTTGAGCAGCTTTGACACCAAATTGGCTTGTGAATAAATCTTGGAGCAGAGAACAGTGATCCTACCATCTCTTTGTATTTGTCAATTTATTTTGTTACCAGCTTCATCAGAATAGGCAATTACTATTGTATTAATCATTTTAACTGTAGCAAGTCCTTGATGTAACAATGTTTAAGAACATTTTTAACTTTTAATGTTGTTCTATGTATCCTTACTCAGTTCCAGCAATGTATCATGTAACAGATTTTAGGTGCTTATAATCACCATCATGCGGTGCTCAATTGTTTTCTTAAGAGGTTATTACTTATTAGTACCCCACAAAGCAAATTATTAGTACCGGAGCTCTGGTGAGTCATTTTCTGGCCATGTTGGTTGCAGTTGCAGCTATCAATTCAATTCAATTATGATTTGCTGCTAAGATGAGTTGGAACAGGTTGTGGATATATGTGGCTATTATCAGCTCTCAAATTTAATCAACTGAAATCATATATAATCCTTTCTAAGCACAGTTGCTATTATAATTTTATGCTTATATTGAGTTTATTAAAGGTTCAGCTGATAATTTATATTTATTTAAAATATATATATAAGGCTGAAATTTTTGTGACAAATTTGTGGCTGGACTTCTTTATTACCAAAGGACTTCACCATCTACACTTTTCTTTATTAGATATTCAATGAACATTTCTCCTTTTATTTTGGTTCACGTGATATTCAAGGTAACAAGTAGTGATCTGTGTCAATTAAGTGTTATTATTTTCTAATGGCCTCTTTAGAAAACTATTAAATCATTCATATGAATTTTTCACGGAATAAATTAGATGGAAAGTTACCACACTAAAGGAAAAGAGATATTTGATCAATGCTTGCAAATTTCATTCTCATCGTACATTTGATATTTTGGAGTGATAAATTAGGCTTATTCGTCATTTACTTAAATTAAATTTCATGAATGTGATGTGAAACTATAGTTGGCAAGAAGCTATGAACAATAACATGGACTAATTAATTTAGAAAACAAAAAAGAATTAACTAATAATTGAATTTCTGAATTAACTAAATTGTCAAACGTTATATGACCCAATTAAAAATCTTGGAACTTCCAGTAAACAAAACGTTCAAAGTTTCAAACTACAGCATTCAATTAAAATCTATATGCTTTAATTATATTTAATCTATTTGTTTGAGCAAGCAGTTGTCAATATAAAATTTTTGATATCCAAAAAAGTACTTGAGTTTATTATTGGTTATTTTTAATAAAATTACAATAATAATATTTAAAAAAATTCCAAACAAAGTACAAAAATTCTGCAAAGCATAAAAAATATAAACAAATGAATAGCACGTTTCCAAACAAAAATCCTCTTTTATTCTTAGTTTCTTACACACATTTTTTTTTTAAATTTATACCTTAAAAAAATGTTGTCATGTCAGTTGTCTCGCCAATAATATTCTGATTTTACATTGCCCTCTTGTCTGTCCTTCTCTTCCCTTCAACTGGCGTGAACTGAACCAAAGCGAGGGGCTTTGGTCCTTCGCTAGGGTTTTGGAATTCGCCATTTTCCCTTTTCTGCAATTCTACGCTTCCTATGATCACCCTTTTCAATCCACAAGCCTCCCATGATCTTCTTTGCTTCCCGTCTACGCTTTTCAACTGCAAAGGTACTTCCTTTATTCCGCATGTTTTTTGAAAAGCTTTCTACATGCAGTTCATGCACTTGTCTTCTTTTTAACCTAACTGGATGATATTCTAAGAAATCTTTCTCTTATTGAAGATTTTCTGAATATGGGTTATGTGGGTATATGAAAATTTTGATTTTTTGGGCACTGGGTCAGATATAAAGGTCTGTTTTTCTAGTTGGGTTTTCGTAGCTATTGAATTTGTGTTGGTGTTTGGAGGTGATTAGTGTCGTGTGATTGAAAGCTGAGATCTTTTCTTTTTTGGGGTTTGATTCCATGATTGGAATTTGGTTGATCTGTTTATTCGGATCGATGTTTTGATAAGTATAACGATTTTGATTGGATTGAGGGAGAATTGTGTTGGACTGTTGAACAACTTACATTCTTTGAATTTAGTTCCTTTCGGGATACAAACGTTAATGCAGCTGTTTTTGATAGGTTATATGTGATCTCTTTGGTTCTGGTCCAGTGTATTGAGGTGTTTCAGAGGTTTCAGAGCAACTATGCCTTCAACAGATAATCAGAGCCCCTCATCGTCATTCTCCTCGTTTGGCCGCTCAATATTTGGTGTCAGGCAGGAACAGGTTCATTCTGTTGATGCAGGCCACGAATCCGACTCCTGTAACTTAGAGCTTGGATCATTCCAAAGGCGGGTTACAGATCGATTTCAGGACCTCTCTGGGGCGAGTAATGATGAATTGCTCTCAATTGATTGGGTTCAGAAGCTATTGGGTGTATTCATCTGCTGCCATGAGGAATTCAGGACTATTCTGTTGAATAATAAAGAGCAGGTTTCAAAACCCCCCTTAGATCGTTTGATTTCTGAATTCTTTGAGAAGTCAGTGAAGGCGCTTGATATTTGTAATGCAAGCCGTGATGGGGTTGAGAAGATTCGTACATGGCAAAAGCATCTGGATATTGTGCTTTCTGCCTTGGGTTCGAATAAGAGAGCATTGAATGAAGGCCAGTTCCGGAGGGCAAGAAAGGCACTGATGGATTTGGCATTGGCAATGCTCGAGGAGAAAGACTCTGGATCAGTTTTTTCGCAACGTAATAGATCTTTTGGGCGTCATAACTCGAGCAAGGATCAGCACTCGGCAGGGCATTCACGATCGCATTCATGGAGTGTCTCTCGATCATGGTCTGCTGCCAAGCAACTCCAGTCCATTGCAAGCAACCTTGTTCCACCCCGTGGGAATGAGATTTCTGCTACAAGAGGACTTGCAGTTCCTGTTTATACAATGAATTGTATTCTCTTGTTTGTTTTGTGGACCCTTGTTGCAGCAATTCCCTGCCAGGACAGGGGTCTAAACATTCACTTTTCAGTCTCACGGCAATTTTCTTGGAGCGTGCCGGTTAACACCCTTTATGAACGGATCATGGAGGAGTCAAAGAAGTGAGATCACCGGAACTCAAATGGATTGTTGAAGGAGATATATCGAGTTGAGCTATGTACCCGTCACTTGACAGACTTGGTGGATTCACCTCAGTTTTCCTTGACAGAGGATCAGGAAATGGAAATTGAACAGGACATGAAGGAGCTCACTCATGTTTGTGAAGCTTTTAGAGTTGGACTGGATCCACTGGAGCGCCAAGTGAGGGAGGCATTCCGGAAGATTATGACGTGCCGAACTGAGGGTCTTGATTACCTTGGCTCATCCAGCTATGCAGATCAATGAAAATGTTGGATTGTTGAGCTTACCAGATGTACAAATTTGCGGAACATGTATATTTTTACATCATACCAGCTTTTTGGGGAGGAGGAAGAATGAGTAGACGAGCTTAGTTGATAAATCATTTAGCTTCCTTGTTTTGCATTGTATTTATATATCTGTACTTTGTATAAGAAAACATAATCACTTCATAAATATTTTATGGTTCGGTGGCTTAAGAGATATATTTATATATAGCAAGTATTTTCTCACACTTATGTGAGTAAATTTCTAATGCCGAAGGTTCTGTCTGAATGATTTCCTGTTGCTAAGGTTTGGGTTAAAGTTATTAAATAGGGTTTAAAAATTTCATTTGAATGCCTGTATTATGTAAGTTGCATGTTATGTTTCTATTCTCAATGAACTGAATGTGTTGCTTATTCATAAGAAGAATGTATGATGCCTTAAAGTAACATCGCTCGTGTTTGTGAAAATGGAGACAGCCGATAGATTAAATAGAATTTATTCTGTGTTCCAGTGAGGCATGACACATGTGCATTGTGCAATGTGTTCTCTTTTCAGAAGAAAATTTCTTTCAACAAAATGTTATTATCATTTGTCCAAACACCTGAAACGTATAACAAACTGACAATTTATTATTTGAGTTTAATTTTGATGTATTAGTACATTTACACATTCATCCAATCATGTCTGTTTTATTGGAGGGTCATTTAAGCTAATTAGATTCATCCAATCATGTCTGTTTTATTGGAGGGTCATTTAAGCTAATTAGATGCACAGTGCATTAAAATTTAAATTCTTATTATTTAAATAAATTGCTTGTGTTCATGATTTGTTCTAATCTTGTCTAGACTCATGAACATTTTTTGTTACTATGTATATTTCTATATTAAGTTTGTCTCACTATTACAACTATGCCAGAAATACTAGATTTCTATAATTATCTAATAATGGAGACAGCTTCATTTGGCTCATTGGAAAACTCACTACACAAAGCAACAAAACGCATTAGCCACTTCAGATATACATGTATAAAGAAGAGACAACAGAACCAAACCATGGACAAGATCATAACAACTGCCACCAGAACAGTTAACAAAAATAACACTGCTTAACAAGGAAGGGTTAATAAACTTTGTGTGTACAACATTATCTCTAGTTTTCTAAGCCTGCAGCAGATCTAACAATATTATATATACTTGTCAGATATGATACAATGCACATTGTTTTTGTTCTTTGTAATTGTACATGCCTGAGTTAATTTACATTATTCTGCCCTTGCATAAATGCAAAAGCTCAGGTCCTTTAGCAGAATACAGGGAACACTAGTTAGCAAAAAAGGCTATATTCCCCTTCCATGCAAGGCCTGTTGCTCCACACATGCCACAAGATTCCCCATGTAAGCAAAATGTGGGCACATTTTTTGGAGGATCACGATTCAGACCGCGAGAATCAAGCCGGATGCCATGGAGTTTTGACATTTGACGGACTTGAATTCAGCATCTCTTAGCTGTTTCAATTACACTGCTCCGAAAGCCTTCGGTCGACCTATCTGTTTTGCTAAAATGACAAAATGGCCTGAATTATGGAAATTCAGTTGTTTACTATCTGAACAGCTCTGGGAAAGACCACATTATGAACTTGGCGAAAATGTCGGACTCCAAGAACTCAATATGTGCAGTGCGTCCAATAAGTGTGTTTAAGTTTCTGCCATAGCAAGCCGTGTTGAAGTTGACATCACATCGGATTACCACACGATGGTCAGAGTCACTTTGGATTTGGCCCAACAAATTATTTAGCATCTCATGGAAGATTTTCCCTCTTTTAGAGGAATCCAAGGAAGCCGCTGAACTCGGTTCAATTCTGGCAGAATGATACGGAACATAACCATCCTGAAATGTAATGAGCATGGGAATTATATATCATTTGAAATAATAAAAGAAAAGAGTAGGTAGATATAATAGTAGACACTAAACATTAAGGATATGCAGAATAGAAAACTTAATTTTGAACGTTAAACTCTCAAACAAATCCTATCATTTCCATGGGACATGAATCAAGAAAAACACCCAAAAAAAAAAAACGCATGCTCATGCAGAAAAGCGGATGGAGCGGCAAAATAGTCATGTTATCAATATTAGTATGAATCCCAAACAATTTAAGTTTTCCATCAAGTACATCTCTATTTATCCATTTTTCTATGACAATAAGTTACACAAACTTACAATCTTAAATCATATCTTCACTCTTCAGGAATAGCCCAGTATGTAAATTGTTAATACAAGGTAATTCAAACTAATGTTAGGAAAGTTAAGATCTGTCAACATACAATCTATGATAATTCTGATCATAAGCTTATAAGGGAGGTTACCTGAGGAGAGGAGAAAAGAATTACATTCTGGAAGTTTTCCAGTGTCTTCTCCTGTAGACAAAAATGACAGTATTTTACATTTGCAGCCAAAGGTAAAATATACAACTTACTTTCCTATGTTCCCTTCATTAAAATACATCAATGACATTCAACAAAAACATATAGCAAACACCGTGTTATCATTACTTCTAAATGCTAAGACTGCGGGAAAGGTGATCTGGATAGAGGGAAAGGTGTAGGAGTAGGACAACATATAAGAAGAGTAAATTTGGCACCTAATACCTTGGAAAGATTGTATATGAAAGTATTCTCAAGATCAGGGTCATCTGTAAAAGTTAGTTGATGAATGCATTGTGTACCCTTCAGCTTCTTCAATAGCCATAGTCCTGAATTGAATAAAGAGTTTGAACTATACATATAACCCAAGTGTGGACCAGATATGGAGACATATGTATGTAAGTACATCAGATATGGCTCCATGATGCTTTCTGTTTTTTTGGGGGTGGGGAGAAAGAAAGAAGTCAGTTTCACCACTTTAAATTTCATTAGTAGTATCTTTTAAAATTGACAATAAATACCAGCGAGGGCAGTTCGGATAATGAGGTTTCCAATAGAATGACCAACAAAGCTAAGCTTGATATCAGTTAAGATGGCATTTCTTGAAACTTTATCCATCTTCTTTTTAAGGAAGGTGATCACTTCATGGGCAAGCCTTGACCCCATTTCTCTGAAGTCTCCAGATGTTTTGTCTTCATTTGCCTCTGACATGAGAAAATGTATTTTGGGATCTATTAAAAGCCACTGGTTCCGAACAAGCCGTAAATCCAGATGATTTCCCTGTAATATTTGAGTAACAAAGTGCATGCTTAGTCACATGTCACAATGATGGAACAAGATGGAAAACAATAAACTGCTGAGTAAAAACCTATGTATTAAAGCAAGAATCCCAATAACTTATGTACGAAATTTATGTCAAAATCATCAGAAATAAACCAAATTATGCAAAAATAAAAGAAAAATCAACGAACTAACAAAAGTAATACATATACAAAGATAAATATAACTTTTATTAGAACAACTTTTATAGGGCAGTCACCAAGGGCAAGTGAAATTTCTTAAAGGAAGAATCATGGATACATCCAATTGTAGCCACATTCTAATAATGGGTAGGACCTTCAACCAAGCTATGAGACTAGATTATTTAACACTTGTAGACTATTAATCCAGTAATTCACTATTACAGAAGGTACCACAAAGTGAACTCCACAACAAAATCACAGCAAGTAAATAACTAGATTAATAGTACTCTAACAACCGAATCACATGTATTATTTAGACTCAAACAATTGAAGCCACAAAATCACAGGAAGAAGAGGAGAAAAATCAAACAGATGAAGAAGATCAAAGCAACTGCAAGAATATGAAACATGCCTGAAACCCATGTACAAAAACTACTACTCTCAAAATGTGTTCATTTTGTCGCCGGCTATTCCCACTCTTATTTGTGGCTCTATATCCATTTTCTAGTTTATGCCTTGCTTCTTCCTTCAGAGGAATGAAATCTGAACTCACACTTGTTGAATGGTATATGTTTGTCAAGCGTTCAACAATAATAATTGGAATATGCAAAGGATCTCCAAATATATACATGTCTTGAAGTGACCGATTGTTGATCTGCATGGAATTCATATATTTCATAAATTCCAGTGAGCAGGAATACAAGATATTATAAATCATTCCAGTCAAACAATAGTATCACTCACCCTCATTTGTGCTATACCACGCCTATGAAGCTCTGCACGCATTGTTGCAATTTGAATAGGCTGAACAGAAAATAAAGGTAACGTATTTGAAGAAAATGATTATGTGAACTATATGAAGACAATGTAACAATTAATTTCAAACATGGGACAATGGTGAACTTATTGAATCTTGTACAACATATAAAGATAATTACATCATCAGTTAACCTCCTTGTATTTCCGCGTGCACCATGGTGCAACAGTGTCCTTTCAACTCCATTAATCTTAGGTTGATGAGGCATTGCAACCTTTGAGTACACCATCCATATTGACCATTCAGTTCTCCGTTCATTAGCCCAGGAATTACGTAAGAATTCCATTATCTTTGTTTTGTTTTCCCTGTGTGAAGTGGTGACATTAAAAAGGAGATTATATTATCAACTTGATGTGGTGCTAAAATACTAATAGATATGCCTTCAACAATATGTATTAAAAATATATATAATGAAAAAATATATAAACCCAAAACCAAAAATAACGGGGACAACAAAATAATATTTTAGATGCCATAACCATTAGAATGGATGCACAATTTGTAGCATTACTTTATTGAGAAAAGGGTTGCCAAAACCTAAGCAGTTGCCAAAGTTGAATAATTATTTTGATAAGAAATTACTTGTAGAATCTATCTGAACAAACCTGTGGAATTTCAGAAAAGTATTCCAAAGACTTAGCAGCTGATTCCCTAGAGATTGGAGAGAGATTAACAGATGGTCGTCCCAAGAGAAAGGGTCGGTAAGTTTATTGATAGAATTAGCAGCTTTCTGTCGAGAGAAAAATTAACATATTGCATCAGCAAATTGTCTGAGACACAGAAACAAAACAAATAACAAAACATTCACTTTGTAATGATAAAGGACTTCAGAACTTACGTGTGGCCTGTCAGACAGTAGAGGTGATGAATCACCATTGACATTTGCTGGTGAAGTAGAACTAAACCATTCCGTAACATCTGATGCAGAAGAAATTTCAGTCAAATCAACAGCTTGGTCAATGCCTGTGCTTATTCTTTTCAAATCCTCAAGCAGGATATCATGGGCAGCCATCAATGCTTTGATGAGCGTAACCTGATTGTTGATCATCAGTAAGGAAATAAGTTATGACAGTAAAAAAATAGGAGAGAGAGAGAGAGAGAGAGAGAGAGAGAGAGAGATTACAACAACTACATTTATGAGTGCACAAAATTTAAAGCAACAAAAGATATCTATATACCTTGTTTGACCCGACATAATCTTCAACATAAGTGCCTTCTGAGCCTCTAGAATCACTGATACAATTCAAAATCCATGTCATTCAAAGGTTAAAAGAAAATGTAGGTCAAGCACTAACATGCATAAAATGAAAGCACTAGTGAAGAACAATTAATCTAAACCTAAGCCTGCTCGTACAAACTCTTAACCTGAATCAAATAAGGAAACAAGTCAACTCCTAAGATTTCTCATCAATTAGAGAACTAGTTTATCCTAAAATATATTTGTGATATTCTGAAAACAATCTATCGATATATTGGTGATACAACATTTATAAGAGAGTATCTATTTGAACTTCAAAAACTGGAACGTTGACAAACCTGGATACCTTCGGTCGAGAGGTGTGATGACTAGCTTTTAGTAGACTGATGTGAACACTTGTATCAACAAGGACAGCATGGAAAGCATCAAAATTGACAGGACAGTATGAATGCAATCCTAGAAGACCTTTAGGGGGTATTTTATATTCATGAACTGAAGCAGAGAATGCATCTGGTGAACCTTGGAACTCATACCTGCACAATTATGCAAGCATTTTCAATGTTTGCATTTTGCAACCCTAACTTCATATAACCATGAAAACAAAATCAAACTCATGCTGAATCAATTTAGTTATATACAGCTTTTGCTAGTTTAATACACCATTACACTCGGTAAGGGAAATAGAATCATATTAACTAACCCTGTTCCGCTCATAGGGGCATGTAAGAGCTCGAACTTCAAGATAACAGAAGATTGATCCTGCACATAAACAATATTAGCCAAGGTACAGGTATTTATGATAAGGAAGAAATGAAAATTATACATCAATACGTGTGCAACTATGCAAAAGCTATTATCATAAAGAGCAAAAGCTATCATCATAGAGAAAAAAAGGACTTCAATGATCCAAAAGGGAAAATGAGTAGAAAGAAAGAATCATAACTAACTAAAAAATGCAACAAAATGTTCAATATTGCTACATAACAGAAGATCAGGCTTAACACCTGCGAACACCATGTCTAATATCTTAAACTTTTGGCATCATACACCTAATTTGTTTATTTGAACAAAACAGTTTTATCCGCTGTTGTATATATATTATAGTTATATAAAAAGATCATGAAAGAGAAAAACTGACCTCACATGCACCAAAAGATAGGTAGAATGAAACCATGATAGAAAGAAGTACATCCTGCCTAGCATATTTAATTCGGAATGGTGGGGTTGAAAAACTGTTGTCAGCATCATCGATCATCCAAACTCTACATAAATTGTCAGAACCCACTTCAGGAGCTGCAGCTTGAAGAAAAGTTGGATTCTAAGACTGTTATTCTAGCTAAAAACAAATATCATATAACATAGCAAAATAACTCAACAAAAAACAGTAGTTGCTCGGCATAGCTCTTGTCAGCAGCTTGCATGTTAAGAAATCTAAATCAGAATGCTATTTTTTCACTTTTGGGGTCCACCAAGGAACGATTTCGGACATAGAGCTCTGATACCATGTTATGAAACCACTCATCCCAAAAGTTTAAGCCGATGGGAGAAGGCAACATTAATGGTTATATCTCTAATACAGGCTGTCAGCGTATATGAATTTCAATATATATGGAACCCCATTGTTTTGAATATCTATGTGCGATATAAACTATCAACAACTACTTGTTTCATGTAGAACTCACGCGTATGTTGACTGTAGTCTGTGCTTGGATTGGATGTTAAACATTTCAGATTTTGGAAAATTTTATTTACATTCTGATTACAACTTACTGCATTAAAAGAAAGACAGATTGCGCCGGGAAATAAACCAAAATTTATATATATGAACATGTGAGTGCGTGGATCACACACACACACCGCACAACCTTGATGAGGCAACCACAAGATCTCAGTGAATCAGAAACTTATGCTTCAATAAAGTTAGTCTAGTACTGGATGAATTATCACAAACTACAAAAAAACAGCTTAGGAACATATGTCACCTTCATATTGAACAACTCGTGCTGGAATCCCAGGATAGGAATCTTCACCCACCTCCCATCTCACGGTAACCTTGATTTTGTACCATCTGCATGATAGAAATAAGAATCAAAGGTCAGATTCATCATAAACCTGAATAAATAAATAATGAGGCTGCAAGAAATTGGAGCTTACCCTTGTTCAAAAAGGTCAAGATTATGAAACCTATGAATGTAAACAGCAACTTCATGAACAGCATCTAACACAGGGAGCTGGCTTGGCCTTTCAGGTCCAGGTTGGTGCTCAACATTGCCCAACCTCTTTGTTGACAAATTCTTCTGATTCAGACCCACAAACCATCTCAGTCTCCGAAACATATGTAGTCACTAGCAACAGCAACAGATACAGTAATGTGCTCAATTACAAGACCGATGATCATTCATCCGTTATCCTTCTAACCTTTCAATTGAACTGGATCAAAACCCCACTACTGCAACAGAACCCAAAAAAGGATCCAACTTTCTCTCACCCACCTCGGTTTCAACCCAACCCACACCCATTTGAGCTACCCATAAATCTGAATAATGTCAAAACTTTATGTGCTGGTTGAAGGTTGGAAAAATTGGGGACCAAGATTGAAAAGAACAAAAGGGGTAGTAAAAGGTAAATGAATGAATGAATGAATCAGAGGGAAGAACAAAAGTACAAACTTTAGTCATGCCATGATTGATGGTAATTCACTAATTCATTATTCAGTGGACAGAATAATTTTTTGTCAACCCTTTTTCAACAAAGGGGGGTTTTGCTGTAACTTTTGCAGAGCAGAAAAAGATGAAAGTAAAAAAAAAGGACCTTTGTTTGAGAGAAAGAATGGGGTTATGGTGGCGTCGGTGAAAGGCGTATATCGTAAATGATGGGTCCAGTACGCTATGCTGAATGTGGCATCACTTTCACTGCAAAACGTGAAAAGTAGGAAGAAAGAAGGTAGGAGTAGTAGCAGTGTCTCTGTTTAGAGTTTAGATCCGATGAAAAATGATTGAAGCTTCCTTTACTACTCTACACTACTAGTCTACTCTACCCTTTTTTTCCAATACTTCACATTTATTAGTGAAACCTCAAATGTGGTTTAGTTTTTTTCTGCAAATTGAAAATTGTGGGATTTATTTGAATTCTTTTTAGAGAAAAAAATTAATAAGAGAAAGTTTAGACTTTGAATTTTAAATTTTGAATTTTATTTTAGAGGATAAAGTGTGATATCTCGTGATTTTATTATTTATTTTATGGATAATGCTAGTTAATTAATGACTTTTTTGAACAACATAAATAACTGATGTTCAATTCACTAGATCTGCCAATGGTTATCTTAATATTAATATTTAAGTGGGTAATTTAAGAGTGTAACGTGTTTTTGCTTTATTGGGCCTATTATCTACGTTGTTCACAAAAATCATTGTCCACCTGCTTTTTCTTATTTTATAAGTGGAATTAAGAAAAAATATAAAAAAAAAATTATTCAAAGATAAAAGATCATACTTTATCCTCTAAAATAAAAAATTTCAAATTTAGAAGATTCAAATTCAAAAGTTTAAATATGATTTTATTACAAACTCTTATCCTATTAATTAATCAAATTTAATTAACCATAAAAAAAATTTATATAAATAATCAATGGTATTTTATACCAACAATCCTATTTTATACAAACATTTTGTGTCTTTTGAAAAGTAAAAAAAAAATATTATAGAGTAAAACTCACCTGAAACTAAATAATTTAGTGTAATACATATTTTTTACCAATATTAAAAAAATAACCTCTGTTATATTAATAAAAAGATTAATTTTTAAATATATTACTTAAAAAATTATTTAAACATATAAATTTAATTTGATGATTCTATAAAAATATTTCATATTATTAGTATATTAAATTAAACTCAAAATTATAAATTTAGTTAAAAATAATCATTGATATATTAGAAGTACAAATTTTTATTATTTAATATTTTTTATTATAATATTCATAAAAGTTTTTTTAAAGCACTTGTTAGTAAAATCTTTCTATATAGTGGAGTGAATTATATTATAATTAGTAAATATCCCTTAAAATTATATTTTAGAGTAAAATATATTTTTTGTTTTTAAAATTTGTTAAAAATTTTAAAAATATACCTAAATTTTATTTTATTTCAATTTTATTTTAAAAATTTTCGATTTGCATCAAATATATCTCTGAGGACTAATGTTTCAAAAAACTTAAGGACAAATTTAGCAATTTTTTACAAGAATAATTATCAACACAAATAAACCAGAGATAGTTGTTATGTATTATTACTGGATTAATCTAAATTTTTTAAAAAATTTAGTTGTCATGTGTATATTTGTTGCAAATAAAATTTTTTGAAATAAAATATTAGTAATTTTTTTTTAGATATTTTAGTGTGTGGTGTGGAGATGAGAAGAGTAAAGTTTAGTGCACTCTTGGTGGTTATGACTTATGAGTTGGTGGTATCCATTAAAGGGAAGGGTGGTTTCATTAAATGGGAAGGGAAAGTATCCATTAAAGAGGAGGATTGTAGTTGAATTTAAAGGGTATTTCGCTTATTTAATTCATCATTTTATCTTTATAAGTACCTTTAAAAAATGAGAATAAAAAATGGAGACAACATTTTTAGTATAACAAATAATATTAATCCAATATAAAATAAAAACAAAATTTAAGTATTTATCACCTAACATTTTCCAAAAAAAAGTATCCACATAAAAGAATGTATCCTTTGGGGAAAATGCACGAATGCAGCACATGATATTGTGTAATAAAAGTAGAATGTGAACAATACTAGAGTAGCAATTAGCAATGTCTGGTTTCTTGAAATTTGACATGTGCTCATGTGGCCTATTATCTATACCCTATTGTAGTTTTGACTTTTTAATATCCACCACGAAAAGATATTTGACATCAAATTAATAAAAATTCGTTTAAGAAAATATAGTGCCCTTTAAAATTACTGCCTTCACTCCAATCTGCCATTGCATTCAAACAGTTAGGTGGAATTTGACTTCTTCTCAAAGTACTATATGGTACATGCAAATAAGATGAAAAGTGTTCCTTATTTTTTAGATATTGGTAAAATTTTAGTATAACACTCTGATGGTAGTGATTGAAGGGTTGAATCAAGTTAGTTTAAAAATTGATACTTTAAGTTTTGTTTTTGTGGAAGTTAAAAATGCAAAAGATTTTTTTGTTTTGTCTAATGTGCAGAAAAAAACAGAAAAGGGAAGAAAAGAAAGGGGTCAGCATGTATCCTGGTTCAGATTCTAAACGCCGTGAATTCTACGTCCAATCTCCACCACAACTATGGTGGAATTTTCACTATAATCCACTGATTACAATCACCAATACTATTGAATTACAACCTAATTCAATTAGTATCTACCACTAAGCTTTCTTAACCAAAGCTCTGCTACCCAAAGTGTTGTTCCAACTTGAAAGGGAAATCTAAACAGATTCAAACTCACCAAGTGCTAACCCAACTTGGTAAGCAGAACTAATCCTAGTTCAATAACTCAAATACATAAAATTCAGTGTAGTGGATTTCCTTTTAGTGGTATAGCTCCTCAGACAGCAGCGGTAATGGAGCAGAAGGAAAAAGAAATGCATGCCAAGGAAGAAAGCAAGTCCAAGGACAACAGAGGTGGTGGAATGGTTCCTTAACTTGGTGTGTTAGTGGAGTAGTATGGAAAAGGACTGCATGCCTTCATAGACAGCTCCAACGGATAGTTGGGATAAGGAAACAGAAGAGGTAAATTGGAAAGCAAGCAGAAAACATATAAGAAGCCTCACTTCAACATTTGAAGGCAAGAAAAAGAGAGCAAATTCAAGAGCATCATCTCAACTATTGAGCTGAATTCTTTTTTTATACTCAAACTTCATTTTTTATTTTTTGTTATGGCTATCTTGAGTTATCTTTTGTAGTGAGAAAAAGGCTGAATATGTGAGTGAAAAAGCCATGAGAGAAAAGAAAAAAGGAGCAAGAAAGAGCCACTGAATTTTTGTGTATTTGAGTTGTTGAATTAGGATTAGTTCTGCTTGCCAAGTTGGGTTAGCACTTGGTGAGTTTGAATCTGTTTAGATTTCCTTTTCAAGTTGGAACAGCACTTTGGGTAGCAGAGCTTTAGTTAAAAAAGCTTAGTGGTAGATACTAATTGAATTAGGTTGTAATTCAATAGTAGTGGTGATTGTCATCAAAGTGGAAAAAGACCTTGCAAAAACTGTTAATGGCTATTCAAAAGAGTCATTAAGAAGTAAAGTAGTTAGGTTTTACAGTCATCCAAAAAAAAAAAGTTCAAGTAAAATAGTCCAATTCACAGAAGAGATGAAATATTCTAGGCATCAGAATTGGAATCATCGGAGACTTCATCATCATCATCATCATCCTCATTGTCCGTGGTTGTAAGGCCAGCCTCGATGTCCTCCACAAAATCCCTCAGAATCCTAATCCTTCCTTTGGATTTCTTGAGCGCATTCTCTTCCATAACTTCATTTCTCTTGCGCTCGGCTCTATAAGTGATTAGGTGGTGGGTGAGATTGACGAACTCTTGAAGCACATTTTTCATTATACTTGTCAGAACTCTGATTTTGGAGGAATTGGATGTGAGAATCAGTGGAGCTTCTGTGCCTTCATCAGTGTTGCGGTGCCTAGGTGCTGTTCTCTTTACTGCACCACCCCCTTTGATGTATGAGTTACAGTCTTTAGAAATCTCAACCCCAAAATCAACACTATAATATTAAAAAAAAATTTTGAGCAGCATTGCATAAGGTAAAGCTTTTTTAGTACTAACACAAGCATTCATGTGTCTCACTAACAAGTAAGTAAAAGAAATTGGAATTTTGGAGAGAAGGGCGAACAGAACCAGTGTGTCATAAAAGGAGACTCGCTGAAAATAGCCACTTTGAGGCAGAATTATATGATTCACAATCCTGTGCAACTAGACACGGACTGGACCAAGAGACTGATGAGTAGGAATGGTACCTTCTAGGAGAGGAATGTTGACGCACACAGTACTTAGGGCTTCAAAATATGACACATTGAGAGTTTCATCCCACTTACCAGAAGTGAACACATCAAGTCCCTTGTCCTGGTAATCTAGAGCTTTACCTAAGTGGTATTTATCGAGAATGACTGTGCGACCTTTGACAAAGGATGCAATCCTTCCTTTCTTATATGACATGTTTCTATAGAATTGTTTCACTAAGTCGGGATAGATTTTCTCACAGATGGATAGGATGGGAATCCATTCCTGACATGCAAACAAGGGTGTAAAATTCAGACCTTTCCTGCAGAATTTGTCTAGATTTACAAGTTTGGAAGGGGTACGCTTGTAAATATCTTTGTAGAAAAACAGATTGTTCATGAGGGAATTATATCGATGACGATCAAAGGACTCTTTAGGGAAATTAGCATAGAAAGATTTGTAGGCAATAGGATTGAAAAATTTTGGTTCAGAAATAGAACGAATTTGAAATTCAATGACTGTACCACGAGTATGACTAGATTAGTGCCTAAGAAGATACAATAGCCTGAAGTGGATCTCTTATCATCAACATCAGAGGCCCAATCAGCATCTGCAAAACCAAAGATTTGGAGATTAGTAGATGGATGAAAAAGCAGACCTTGCTCAGTTATACCAGCTAGATATCGAAGGATCATTTTTACTGATCTCTAGTGGCTGAGCAAAGGTCTTTGCATAAATTGGCTTACCTTATTTACTGAGAATGCTATCTCAGATCTAGTGAGAGTGCAGTATTACAGAGCCCCTACTATATAACGATAATAAGTAGGATCAGAATAATGTTCAACTTTTCTGAAGTAATCATAGATGTTGGGACTGACTTAGCATCAATCATTCCTGATTTGCATAACACATCTTTTATGTATTTAGTTTGAGATAAATGATATGCATCAGATTTTAGTTTAGTGGCCTCAATTCCTAAAAAAAATTGAAAGTGCTAAGAGATTTTAAAGCAAACATGCCATGTAATTTCTGCATCAATGCAATAATTTCATTTTAATTATTACTACTCACCAGTATATCATCAACATAAACTAAAATAAAAATCATAGAAGAAGAAGTTCTTTTAGTAAACAAGGAAGGGTCTGACCTTATTGTAGTAAAGCTAAACTTGCCTAAAGCTGTAAATAATGTAATGTATCAAGTACGAAGTGTTTGTTTTAATCCATATATAGCTTTATGAAATTTGCAAATAATGGAGAATTTTGGAGGAATCTTTTCTTTGACCAGATGATCTTCAAGATTGTTGAAACCAATGGTGTAAAGAGCAAGTTACTCCCATGTTTTGAAGGAAGATTTATCAAATTTATCAAGGATTGGTTGAGAAAGAAAAATTTTCACATTGGATAAAGTAGTGAAAATTGAAACTATTTCTCCCATGGATCTTAACGAGCTTTGATACCATGAGAAAAAGTAAAAAAAAAAAGATCTGAAGTTCTGTTCCTAATTAATCATAAAACTGTGTATGTGTTTATATTGAATGAATAATCATCAAAAATCTGTTTTCTAAAACAAGCTCAATCAGTATTTATACAAGAGAGAACACTATATTATTAGGCTAGCTTATGTAACTGCATTCTGTTTTACTAACTGACTTGGCGGCTAAATTAAAATCTTGGTCAATCTTAATTATTGACTTGATCTTTTCTCTATCAAACACTTAGTTATTGAATTTTATGATTTTTTTTTGAAATATATAATATCGGGGAGTTTTTGCTCTCAAAATTTTAAAAAATACTATCAAATTTAATAATTAAGTGTTAGATAAAAAAAATTATATAAAAAATTAGCCCAATTAGTTTCGAATCAAAAGGGAAAAAATAAATAAATAACATTAAAAATGCAGGTATAATATGGTTGATTTGGCAAGACATAAATATTGATAATTTTCAAGGAGCTTTTGGATCTTCTGGGTCAATTGCTTACAAAGCTCGCAAGTGGATATTTGATTTTGAATATACAATTCAGAATCGAGTGTGTTGCGTCCAGGAATTAAAACCCCTTTCTTGGTCTCCGCTAGAACTTGGTGTTTGGAAGTTAAATTGTGATGGGAGTGTGAATTTGGAAATGATTATGCAGATTTTGGGTGAGTAATTCACAATAGCTCCAGTCAATGAGTAATGGGATGCTCAAAAAATTCCTTTGGATCTAGTATCATTACGATGGAGTTGTAAAGTATATGAAAAGAATTGGCTTGGACTTGGGAGGCAGGTCTTAAGCTTGTTGTCTGTGAGATGGATTGCACGGCGGCTTTTGAGCTGGTAAGTGATTGGCAAGTTTCGCTCTCGCATTTTGATAAAAAGTGATATAACTGATCTTTGAATTGAAATTGAGAAGGGATTGGGATGTTCGTTTTGAGCTTATTCCAAAAAAAGCTAATATCATGGCAGATCGGTTAGCAAAGATGTGATGTGAAGGTAACGATACTGATGAGATTCATCTTTAATATCAGTCATCAGAAATAATTTATCCTCTTTTACTGTTAAAAATCTGACTTTTTTTACTTTTTGTTTTTGTTTTTCTTTTCTGCTCTTTTGTTTCATTTTTTTTCCTTTTCTTGGTTGCTCACCAAAAAAAAAGATAAATTTTACCTCATCGTCAAGACATCAACCCTCACTGCCATTGCTCAAAGAAAAAATATTCCATAATTCTAATCCTAATAATAAATAAATCTACCACAAAAATATAGGTAAAGAAATTTCTTCTTCTTTCATGTAAGTATATATCTCACTCCAAAAGAATATTGAAGAGAAGATTGTTTTATGCAGAAAACAATCCTCTATATATATTATTGCTCTTTATAGCATATATACAAAAAAAAATTCCTAAAGAATATTAATTGTAAATCGTGTGTGTCTCCATTTTCGACTTCGTTTTATTAATCACCATTAAAAAATATATAAATATTTTAATGAAAGGAAGATGTCACAAATGACGATAAGTTGTAGCTAATAATGAAACAAGGAATGAGACAATTATTTTTATTTATTCAAAATGAAAGGAATGTTTGCTTCAAACCCAGCTGTCTTATGGCAACCACATGTGCTCGATGAACCCTAGAACAATTTCACCCTTTAGCTACCTTTAGCTTCAACCATGCATATCTTTTTCTTAACCATCCATTTATAATAACGTCTCATTGTAAGTAGAGCCACTGTACTTATATATATATATTTCATATTTTATTAACATTTTTTTTAAAATTCATTAAAATATTCTTTAGCTTATTAACATTTAAAGAATCACTACTAAAATTTTTAATGTTAAAAAAGTTAATATAAAATATAATTCTGCATTATAATATAAAAATTTAACTTTGAATTTTTTGAAATTAAAAGTAAATTAAAGATAATGTGAGATAATCTTTTAATTTAATTTGCCATATTATTTTTTCTATTAGCCAATTAAATATTTTTTGTCAACAAAATTTCTCGAGTATCGTTTAAGTAGTCTACTGATAAAAAATTTCAATGACACAATTGCCAAGAAAATTTCATTGTTGCTCGATAAACATTGTTGTACTTATAAAAGGGATAAGAATTTCAGCAACCCAAGCCAATGCAGTGCAGAGATAAACTGATATATTCAATTACATTGAGAGGAAAAAAACAGGGTTTTATTGCAATCGAAGAACAAATTAAGATTGAAGATGATCAAAGGTATTATTGTATAATATATTAAAATTAAATTTTTATAATAAATACTGTTTTAGTATTAGTATTTTTTTACAATTAAATATATATATTTTGTTTTATTAATTAAAAAATAATTTAAATATATAATTAATTATTAATAGTTATATTTTTATATAAATATCAAGAGTATTAATATATAGATAATATTTCATTATAAAAATCACTTGCTTGCATAATATTTTTACATTTATTTATATATGTGGGTCATCACATGCCTATCTTGCTGCAGTTTCAAAGACTAAATTTTATTTTCCAAAATAATTCTATATTAGCATTTTTCATGTTTACATAAATCAACCTTTTTAAATAATTTCATTCCAAAACTGTTATTTTTAATAATTAATTCTCTATAATAGCCTTCTAGAGTAATTTTCCAAAATAAATTCGATTTACAGAGAGAATAAAGCAAAGAAAGAAGAGAAGAGAAAAATGAAAAAAAAAAGTGAAATAAAGAAACAATTAGAGACCACCACACCATATAATAAAAAAAAAGAACCACCAAAGCCACCAAGTTTCCATTCTCATCAAGTGATTAGATTATAAATATATAAAATGTTTTTTTATGCATACAAATTTTATAACTTGCGCAGATTGTTAATTAGTACTATATATAATTAACTACCAAAATGAATTAATTATAGCAAATATTAGCAATATCAAATCATCAATCAGCCACCTTTATTTAGTGCGAAAGTTCTTATTGCATCCAAATATATAATTGGGGGTGAAGGAATACGTATCATGTAACATATCTTATCTTATACACAAAAGAATGTGTATATATTAATAGCAAATGCGACGCAATGGACAGTGCTCAATGCAAAATTCGTTCCTGAAAGCTAAAGCTTTTCAATTTTTTTATGGCACTTTACAATTAAGAGAGTTTTTAATTGGTAACCCCGTATCTTGTATCTTGTATCTTATCTTATATTTTGTTCTATATACATTAAACTAAAGTACCATGTTTTGAATAATGGTCATCCACATTTCGACCAAAAAATACTGTAAAGTTATGAAATTAGATCAAATAAATCTCAAATTAAAGAATTTTAATATCTCAATTTTTTTAATTAGTTTTTAATTTAATCTAATTTTATAAATTTATTATGTTAATAGTTAATTAAAATTTTTATGTGTGTTGTAGTATCAAAGCTAGCACTACACAATGCAATCACATGAAATGTTATCATGCATTATAATTTTTTAATCATATGAGGTGTATATTAAAATTAACTATTAAATTAATTTTTAATATAAAATATATATTAAAAGTAAATTAAATAATATAAATATATAATAATTTATTAAGTAGTTAATTTTGGATATATATAATATAAAATAATAGTTATTAAAATTGCTACTACTACACTAAAATCCAGACGTCAACATGAAATACACACATTTCTCTTGCTTAATTTTAACTCAAATGTTAGGTTATTGAAAATTTTCTTTCTATATTTTGAATCGATATTAACTAATTAACTCTTACCTTTTAAAAAAGTATGATTCATCTAACATTTTCCCAATTGATTAATCCAGGAAAGTCTTAATTAAAAAGTTAAACCTTAATTTATGAAAAATTTTGAGCGTCATAATATATATAAAAGACTAAAAGTTATGCTTGTTAGTGTTACTTAAGGTAGCATTTGTTTTGAGGTATTGAAATAGAAACTGCGAGACTAAAACTCAATATCATATTTGTTGGTTTATAGACTGATATTAAAATTTTTGTCTCTATCCCCAAAATTTCAGTATTCAGTACTTTTAAAAAGTGGGGACACAGGGACTAAAATTTTTAGAGATGGAGACTGAAATTTTAATAACATTTTACACCTAAAATACCTTCATTTCAATTAATTAATTCTAATTTTACCCTTTGTACAAATTAAATTAGAATTTTATTTTTCTTTCAATTTTTGTCTCCCACTTTACACCAAATAGAATACTGAAATTTATTTTAATTTTTGTCTCTTAGTCTTTGTCTCTCAATCTCAATCTTTCCGTCTCTGTCTCTCCACCAAACGCTACCTAAATAAACCTTTATAAATTAGCAAGCAGTTATATATTTTGTTATATGATAGCTCAACAAGTTAGTTAGTTGATTTCTTTTTCTATTAATCAACTATAGTCACACCTCTCACACTTCACTTGCCACTATAAATTATAATTCTAAAACTCACTGTTCAACTAATCTTCATTTTCTGCAATCAACAACAATATATTCACTCTCATTTACTCTCTCAATTTTCCTCTTTATCTTTCTTTTTTTGTCTCAGGTATCTTACATGGTATCAAAATTTTACGGTTCTGATTCATGAAGGATTCCACACCTTTCGCAAATCAACACTTAACTGTTTAAGCTTCAAAGCTTCAGTCAACAACAATAACAATGGCTTCGATTGCCAACTTTTTAGCAACAATAAAGTTAGATGAAGACAACTTCAAAACATGAAAATCCCAAACACTAGCGTACCTCAAGGCAAACAAGTTGCAGAATCACATCGTAGCAATATCGTCGATTCCAAGAAAATTCGACACTAATCAAGATCAAACAGAAAAAAGAATCTCTCCAAAATTTAAAGAATGGAAACAACGAAATGAATGCCTAGTGGCTGGATACTCTCTGCCATGAATGAAATTTTTGTTAACAAAGTTGTAGAATATGACTATGTGTATTAGATCTGAAATGCTCTAGAAGACTACTTCGCAGCAAGACTCAAATCAAGGATAAAATCGCTAAAAGTGTAGCTGAAGAAAATCAAGAAATATTGATCAACAATTTATGAATATATCGGCAAGATGAACAAGGTAATCAACTCACTTCAGCTCTTAGAGCTCCTCTCTCAAAAGAGGAATATTTTGAATGTGCTTTAAGAGGATTGGATGAAGAGTTCAATGCTTTCATCACCATGGTTAATGAAAGAATGGATCACATGACTGTTAGTGAGTTCGAGTCACAGGTTCGAGCACAAGAGGAAGTGAATGACAGATTTTGAAAAACGAATCTGACCATGGCTCATGCGAATTTAGTGCACAAAGAACCAGATGCAGGTAAAGAAGTTAGTGACTACACAACATCAGACTCCTATGAAAACTACACAAGACTGACAAGAGACTCATACAGAGGCCAAAACAACAAAAGTAGAGGAAGAAGCTTTGTGGAAAAATTGGCCACACTGTTTGACAATGTTACCATAGATTCAACCAGCGTTACCAAAATCCACAACTTTAACATTCCAATCAGGCGCCTCCACCACAATGGTTCTTTTTATCAACATAACAAACCAAACTCAGCCTTACGTCCAATACACTCAGCAACCAAGCAAGCCTAACCAAGCTCTTCAAGCATTGCTAACAGTTCTAGCAAGCAGCAGTGACACATGATGGTATCCTAACTCTGGAGCATCTCGTCACAATATTTTTGACCAAATGAATATGATCAACAGTGTTTGGAGATAATGGAAAAGATATGAGCATTACTAATATTGGAAGTTCTATCATGCATGCATTTATGTTAAATAAATTTTTTAAACTCCATAATTTGTTTCATGCCCCATCAAATTTCAAAGAATTTAGTGAGTGTCTCCAAATTTACACTTGACAATGGAATATTGTTTGAATTCTAGCCTTACTTGTGTGCTATAAAATGTCAGAAATTCAAGAAGATTCTACTATAAGGCAGACTTAAAAATGGATTATATTAGTTTCATCATATCCAGATACAAAGGCCAATCTGAAAAATTGATAAAAGTTCAAGATTTTTCTGTTGAAAAGGAAAAGAAATTTTGTGCTAATATTGTTGATAGTGTGATCGTTGCTGATAGTTTGAGAAAAGAAAAAGAAAAAGAAAAGAGCAAAGAAAAAGAAAAGAATAGCACAACTTAACAAAAGAAAAAGAAGAAGAAATTAGTAGCTGTAATAGTAGTAGTCAAAATAATATAGTTTGGAACAAAACTGAAATTAAAACTGCAATTTTAGCTCAAATAGTGAAAATTTTAGCTTAGTAGAAAAAATAAGTGTACTAGCACCAAGAGAAGTGCAAACAACAATATTCAAATTCACATATCATTCCCAATATAAATAAAGTTGCTGCCAATATTGTCTCTTTTGTTCCTTCTATTATGCTAATATTGCTAGCACTAATGATGTTATTATCACTAACACACTTGAAATCAGCAGCAAACCCTTAGACAATCAAGAGCCAAAATCCAACAATACCAGCACATTTGACCTCTAGCACCATAGACTAGGCCATCCCCACACAAAATTACTAAAAATATTCTCATTAAGAACCAAATCCCTTTTTTCAAAGTCACAGCAGCTCCAACACACACTGTAAACCATGTCTCGCCAACAAAATCCATCAACTCATCCCTTTCTCACGGTCAGAAACCAAATACAACACACCCTTAGAACTTGTGTATTCTGATCTTTGGGGGCTTGCACCAACCATAAGTAGGTCATGCTTCAGATATTATGTTTGCTTTATTGATACCTTCAGCAAATACACCTTCATCTACCTCCTCCAAACCAAATCACAAGCTTTCACAACTTTCTGTCACTTCAAAACTATGATAGAGTCCAGAACAAACCACGAAATCAAATCACTACAAACAGATAACGGTGAAGAGTACCTGTCCAAAGCGTTCACTCAATATCTTAGAGAATAAGGAATCCAGCATAGACTTATCTGTCTCCAAATACACCAGCAAAATGGTTGTGTAGAAAAGAAACACAAGCACTTAACAGAGACCTCACTAACACTACTGTCCTAAGCAACCCTTCCTATCTCTTTCTGGGATGAAGCCATATTGACCTTCACATACCTCATAAATTGACTGTCCACCCAAGTTCTTATTCTCAAGACACCACTAGAAACTCTCTTCCACACCTGATTACAGTTCCTTAAAGCCTTCTGACTACACCTACTACCCTTAGCTAAAACCATACAACAGACATAAGTTTGATCACAAGTCCATCAAATACATTTTTATTTGTTATAGCTTTGACCACAGAGGCTACAAGTGTCTGTCTCCATCAAGCAGGGTGTATATCACCTGACATATGCTATTTTGTGAACATAAATCCCCATTTCCATCCTTTTAATTTTTAGTGAACATCACACCACACCTAATCTTGAAAAAATAAGAAACCACACCACCCTCTACCTATAGGTATTCATGATACTCCTTCTAATTTTACCAATTCCATATCTAATTCATTGCCAACAACATCTGTTCATGTAACTAATACTGAGTCTATTGATAATTCTGCTAATGTACTTGTTGAAAATGAAGAATTTTTTGAAACTGTACCTTTACAAGTTGTCATTGGACTAAACACTCAGCATGATCAACTCAATCATGCCTCCCTTCCTGCTCAAAATACTCATGCTACACAAACTTGAAGCAAGAGTGAAATTTTTAAACCCAAAGTGTTTGATGCCACTTTAGTCACTGAAGAAGACACCAGCCATAGCCTTCCACACTCAATTATTCGAGCACTTGAAACTCCACACTGGAGGGAGGCAATGAATGAAGAATACTCAGCCTTCATAAATAACCAAACGTGGAAGTTAGTTGATCCACCTACTCATTCAGAGCCAATAGGCTACAGATGGTTTTTTAGAGTAAAAAAGAACACTGTCAGAACCATTTAAAAATATAAAGTGAGGCTCGTGGCAAAAGGTCCAGAAGCAAGGAGCTAGTTACGATCAGATTTTTAGCCCTGTAGTTAGACCTACAACAATTCGAATCATGCTCAGTGTGGCCCTTGCAAGAGGATGAAAAATTCACCAATTTGATTTCAACAACGCATTTTTAAATGAGAATCTCTTTGAAAATGTCTACATGCAGCAGCTAGAGAGATTTGTGTCATTCAACCCTCAACAAGTGTGCAAGCTTCAAAGATCACTCTATGGACTCAAGCAAGTCCCTCGTGCTTGGTTCACAAAAATGAGCTCTACCCTTCAATTTTGGTTTTTCTAGCATCAAATCCGATGTATCTCTCTTCACCTGGTTCACTTACACCTCATCCATCTATATCCTAGTGTATGTAGATGACACACTAGTCACCGACAATTCAGAAGCAAAAATCAAGAGTCTCATGGCCCAGCTAAATGACACATTTTCACTAAAAGAACTTGGTGGGATAAATTATTTTCTTAGCATTGAAGTAGCAAGGAGCTTGAATGGCATAGTAACTTTTAAACAAACAAAATATATTAAGGATCTGCTGAAGAAAGCTGAGATGAGTAACGCAAAGTCAGTCCCCACTCCCATACCTCCTATCTCAAACACTCTACCTCAGGTGATGAAGCCTTCTCCAAGTCTACATTGTACATATCTATTGTTGGTGGCTTGCAATATGCCACTATTACCCGACCAGAAATCCCTTTCTCAGTCAATAAGGTAGCACAATTTCTTCACAACCACCTCAATTCTCACTGGAAAGCTGTAAAACGGATCCTCTGGTATCTGGCAGGCACAACACATCATAGATTAAGGTTCAACAAGTTCACAAACTTCATAATTTATGACTTCTGTGACTCAGACTGGGCTAATGAGATTGATGACAGAAAGTCAACCAATGGATATGGGATCTATCTTGGCCCGAATCTGGTGTCTTGGACAAGTCGTAAACAGGCTACAGTATCTAGGAGCAGCACTGAAACAGAATTTTGAGGTATCTCTGATGCAATAATTGAAATTGTTTGGCTTCAGAATCTATTGATAGAACAAAACTAATTTTATACAACAAATCAAAACATTTCGCCCTTGATCAGTCATTTGTTAGAGATTATGTAACCAAAAAAAAATTTATGTTCAACACATTCCAACCCAGAATTAATTAGTACTGGTAGATATATACACTGACAAAACCTCTCTCAGTTTCATCTTTCCTAATTTCAGAAATCTACTTAAAGTCTTCAAAGCAAAACCTTAAATGACCGTTGGTTTGAGAGGACATGATGTTAGTGTTAGTTACGTAAACCTTCCTAAATTAACAAGTGGTTATTTTATTATGACATCTTAACAATTTAATTAGCTAGTTACTCTCTCTAACCAATTATATCACACCTTAGCTTTCACACCTCACTTGCCACTATAAATTGTAATCCTGAAACTCACTATATAAATAATCTTCATTTTTTGTAATCAACAATAAAACACTCACTCTCAGTTTCTCTCTTAATTCTACTCTCTATTTTTTTTCTATTTTGCCTCTAGTACATTACATGCTAATACTTGAAATTTTTCCCCCTTCATATGTAGTATATATTTATCTTCTGAATGTTTACAATATTTTACTTATTAAATTGGAAGTATATAATACGAATTCAAGTAATTAGGGGTGAGTATGGGTCGGGTTGGTTCGGATTCAAAGTGAAATTAAAATTGAACCAATTAAAATATAATTAATTTAGTTTGATTTGAATTTATATTTTTTTGTGTATGTATCCAAACTAAATTCAATGGAAGGCTCGGTTTAAGTAATTAGATACCCAATAAAATAGAAACTCATAAAAAAATGAAATTTTTATCTTAAAAATTCAATAAGTATAATAAACATATAATATCAATTGAAATAGTCTAAACATATTAAACACTAAATATTTTATAAAAATCTTCAATATTAATTTTTAGGATATTTATTATTAGCAAAACTCTATATATTATTATTTCATAAAAGAAGTCATGTATTTTATCAGATCTTGACTTTCATTAATTAATACAAGTATGAGGAAGCTCTGCCTCTGCTAGAATTTCTGGGTTTGTGGGTTTGTTTACTCCATAGGTAAGAGACGGAGAGTGTGAGAGGGCACCGCTAGTATTGCTGTATTAGGGTTACAAGTTGAAAAACTCATTAAGAATATGTATATATTTTTTAAATTTTTATTTAATTAATATATGAATGGGTCTATGAGTTGGTTTGGGTTCCATACCTCCAGAACTGTCATCCGAATCAATTACTAGAAATAGTTATTGGTTTAGTTTGAATTGGACCCGACCTGTTGATTTCAGAATTAATTTAATTAATTTGATTCAGATTTGAATGAGTAATCGAATACTCGCTACCCATTCTCAGCCCTACAAGTAATTAATTAACCGACCTAAATATATTAGTATTGAAAATTGTGCTGGATAATAAAAATGAAAATGTACGCAAGTCTATGTGAATGCACCATGCTGAGCAGCACGAAATATATCAGGACACTACCGAAGCTATAAACATATACAATAATGATAGTCATATGCTATATGTTACTCTTTACTTTTCTTTTATTTTTTTTTGTTGTCATTGTTATTTTTTAGTTATTCTTAATTAATTCATTTACTATTTAGATACAAAAATATTTAATACATCTAAATATAATTTATATATAATACATTAACAAAATACTAGAGAACCAACCGAATTTATAATTTTTATCCGTAATTAATTATCAATATTTAAAAATATATTATTAAATTATTAGATAAATACGAACAATATAATGGATGTGATAAGAGTAAAAATAAGAGATTGGTAGAATCAGTTTGTTGAAGTAGTTTGCTGTTATAGCAGTTATAACTGCTTTTCTTATAGCAGTGTAGTGCCTATATAAGAGTGTGATGTAACACAATATTTTCATTTCATTTTCTCTGCTGAAAATCAAGAATCATTTTCATCGATCTTGTGTTCACTGATGGAAGAAACTAAGTAATTACCAGCCACAAACTAAAAGCAACAAAATTGCAAAAAGTAAACAATATTATTAAAGTAGTTGATGGGGGTTGTTATATATATTATTCCTTTTGCATAACACACTAACTGAAAGAAGAATATACACGAAAAACGTAACCTTAATTAATCGATCACACAAAAAGAGCTACCTAGAATGATTAGTTGATTTGATTTGATGACGAGGCAAAACGTGAGAGATAGATACGCATATATGCAACATTAGAGGGCATTATTCAGGGGAAGCTAAGCTAAGTGTCACGTGAATTATGTATCAATTAACGAAAGATTAATTAGACCGACGACACCTTCCCTATGTTTAAGTAACGTAAAAAATGCTCCAAATAAATATCATCATTGAAATCGTGACTGTTACTACTTGTGTCACGTTTTTCACCAATTTGAGTGCTTTCTTGCCTTGTTATTAGCAAATTAATTAAATGCATTACGTTTTGCTTAATATATACTATGAGGCGGCACACGTGGACATTTCCTAAGGTGGCAATATTATGCAAATTAAATGGTTCTCTTTTTCTGCGACGCCACCTACTAAAATGATCATATCTATCAACCCCCTCATGAAACATGTATGATATGCAATGCTCATCTTACATCATTAATCATTATTAATAATATCGGTTCCACTACGTTACCAACAGTATATCTACCAACTTCTGCCAACTTTTATTTATAATTGTGTTTTATGGAAGTGTATTCGTGGATGTGTCTAATAAAAATGTTTTTTTTATAGCTGTGTTTAATAGAAGTATCTTTATAGATATATTTTCTGGATGTGTCTCTTTATATATGTATTTAAAATATATTAATTATTAGACACATCTACGAACACACTTCCATGAAGCACAATTATAAATAAGAGTTGGCAGAAATTGGCAGGTAATATGTTGGTACCCTATACTTTTCCTAATAATATATATTTTAATAATAACAAATTTTTTATTATTGTTATTATTATTATTCTCTCTATTTTCTTTGGGTATATATAGGGCATGGTTTGCTCAATAATTCTCACCAGCTTTAATTAGTAGTGGCTAGTGCTACATATTTACATTAGTTGAGGGGTTGAGTAGTAGGAATTGAAGTTAGCTACTAATAATAAGTACTAACCAAACTACTCATTCAGGTTTTCTTATTAGCAATTATTGTAGCAACCCCTCACCTTGTTTATAAAATTTTCTCAAAGAGAGAGATAAGAGCATGGCTTCTTCTGTGTCCACCCACGATAATTTGGCTCTTATTTTTGGCATACTAGGTATATATATTTACCCCCTTTTTATTGGCTATAAAGCTAATTAAGCAAATTAAAGGAATTAACATTTCCTCCTTTGTTATTTTCATGATGCTAGGTAACGTAATTTCCTTCATGGTGTTTTTGGCACCCCTGTAAGTATATATACCTATCTATTATCTTCTTCTACATATCAATAAATTCGACATCTCTTTTAAACATATATACAAACGATAATGATTTTGCCTCTCATAATTAATGACACTTATTTTTTGTGTGATTTTTAAATTATTTTTTATTTTTTGTTATTTTACTTTTCATTAAATTATCTTTATTAAAAGTATTTTGAGACCATCAAATCTTGCAGCCATCAACATTCAAGAATTTTGGTTAGAATTTAGCAAACACAAATACTAAATTATCTTTAATAAATTAATTTTATTAATTTATATGTATAAATTTTAATAAATATGTGTAAACCATTATTAATATAATGTAAGTGTAAACTATAAATTATTACTAATCAAATGCTGATACAAAATATATGTATGCAAATTATTGTTAACTAAACATTAAACGTTGGTCGAAAATATAATATTTATTGATAATATAACATTATTAATTTGAAAATAACATACAATAAATTAGTAATGTTATTAATTAAAAAGTGGCAAAATTATATAGGATTTTGTTAGGTAGACAATGACTTTTGTAAACAATATGAATAATAGACTCTAAAATTGATCTAATAAAGTAAAAACACACTACATATCTAAATTACTCATCTAAATATTAATATTAGGATAACCATCCGCACATTTAATAAATTGAACATCCGATATATCTATTATTCGCATTATTTAGTATTTTCATTGACTATCTATACTTTTCCAATTACATATACACATACATTGTTATTATTAACGAAAAATAATTTTTTTTTTCTCCGGAAAATTTCAGGCCAACATTTTACAGAATATTCAAAAAGAAATCGACCGAAGAGTTCCAATCACTGCCTTACCTTGTGGCATTATTCAGCTGTGTTTTATGGCTATACTATGCCTCACTTAAAAAGGATGTTATTCTTCTCATCACCATTAACTCATTTGGATGTGGCATAGAGATTATTTACATTTTAACGTACATAATCTATGCAAATAAGGATGCTAGGGTAATATATATTCATACATAGTTGCTAATAATAATTGATCAATTATGAAAAGAGCACCAATTAATTAAGTTGATTACTGATTGCAGTGGTTGACCATAAAACTATTTATGGCAATGAATGTGGGCTTGTTTGCATTGATATTTTGTGTTACCAACTTTGCACTACACGGTTCCCTTCGTGTCAAAGTCCTTGGATGGATATGTGTATCTATTTCAGTGTCTGTATTTGCAGCACCCCTAAGCATTATGGTGAGTCCAAATTATTCCTTTGTTTAATTAACTAATTACTTCGTTTTCTATATTAATATATATAATTAAATTCCTTGCTATATATGCAGGCACAAGTTATTCGTACAAAGAGTGTGGAGTTTATGCCCTTCAATCTCTCATTGTTCCTCACACTTAGTGCTATTATGTGGTTTGGTTATGGCGCATTTATTAAGGACATATGCATTGCTGTAAGTATCTATTAACATCCTCTTATTACAATAAAATTATTTGGATTATGTTACGTATACACCAAAATCAGTTACTAAAATCAGCCACTAGGATGTTAGAATATAAATACACGTTGAAAATAAATTAAAGATCACATATATATTTATACATAAATACTTTGATAGTTGATTTTAATAGTTATTTTTGGTGTACGAATAGTATTTTTGATTTAAATATTAATAATGATTGCTATTAATCAATTATAGAGGAGTGCTAGAAGGCAAGTAATTTTGTCATTTGTAACTATCAATTAGTCATTATTAATATTTTTAATAATATGAGATTATATTTAATGGTGTAAAATTATTCACTTTTTTTTTACTGATTAAGTATTTGTCAAATTTTAATAAAAATACTAGCTTGTAAACTTTCTCTTAATTATATATTTAAATTATTTTTTTAATTATAACTATAATGACTATACAATTATACAATTTTAGCAATATTTAAAATTAAGATCATATTCTTTTTTATATTTTGGTATTATTTTTACTTTTATTTTTTAAATTAAATGACACTGTTAATAAACAATATTATTTTAATTTTAACAATAGTTTTTAAGCATTATTAAAGTTATATAATCATCATACTCTTCATGATAAGAAGCATCGTTGCGTGTATTATATATATAAGAATTCCTAGATTTATATAGGGTTGATTTATTTTATTCATTATTATTATGAACCCGCCAACTTATACACATATATTAACATAATATATTAATTATTAAAGTCTTTTTGACCAAAAAATGACAACATAGTGCGTGGATTAATTACATATTCTTACAATAAGAATTTAAGATATTTCTTATTATTTTTTTTCCATATAATGATGATTTGAGTGCATGTATTAGATAAATAAATAAATGTTTCAATAATGAATAATGCTAGCTTGATTATAATAATAATATTGGTTAATTAATGTATGTAATTTGTGCAGATACCAAATGTGGTGGGTTTTGCTCTGGGAGTAGTACAGATGGTGTTATATGGAATTTACAGGAATAATAATAATGGTGGTAACAATAAGGGATATTCTAAGAAGGAGCATAAAACATTAGATTTGGTCACAAACGTTGTTATAGAATTGAGCCCAAAGGGGACTAATGAGATTATAGTTCCAATTCCATCACCAATTACAAAGGATCATAGAGTGATGAAAAAGAATAACAATAATAATCATGATGATGATGATGATGATGAGAAAAATGTGCGTGACATCGAAACCATAGTGTGATGATCGATGAAAGTAGATGTGCTGAGTGATTATTGTTTTCATGGAGCAAGTGTCGAAGGCCATGGGTTTATTTATATATATGCTTGCTTAATGCTTATATACTAATTCCTAAGGCCAGTGATGATTTCTTAGCTGTTTATCATCCTTGCTTGTATGCGACTTTCTTACTATAATTTAATAATAATTAGATTTTCAATTTCTCTCATCTTATCTTGTTATAGTTTTAGGCTTTTTTACCTAAATCAAATACATAAAATCATAAATAAATTAGGTTGATCTAATAGTTACTTCACTACTCCGCTTAAACAAATGTCGGGACTCGGGAGTTATGATACCCTATCATGATTTACTCAAAAATTTAATATTTTTCATTAACATATAATCCTAACCCTCGTAGCGATGAGCTTTTAAAATTGTACATATATAAAATACACTAATAATCTTCCATGATTTATGTACAGAAAAGTAAACACCTAATTAACACCCTACCACATAATTTATATACAAATAATTTAGGAACCTTGCTTACGCATCAAATTTTATCAAGTGAAAATAAAAAAATAAAAAAGATATATAATTTATGAATAGTATTCTTGTAAAAAAAATTCATAAATTTATAATAATGAAATATTAATTAAACGATAATGAAAAATTTAAATTAATAATAAAAATAATCCTAATAAAAAAATATACAAAATATAAAAATATA
>NC_029774.3:130152643-130165241 GCF_000817695.3 Arachis duranensis
TAAATATAATTAATTTTATTTATGTAATATATTCAATAAAAAGTATCATATATAAAAAATAATATTTTTTTAATTTGACCGAGTTTGTCTGAATCAATTTTAACCGGTTTTAATTAAGTTTGACAAAATTTTTATTGTGTTTAATTAAATTTGACTAGATTAATTATTTGACTGGTTTCAATAATGACCTAATTTAAATTGATGATTGGATTTACCGATCAAATTGGACTGAATTTGATAATTATGATAGGAATTGAAGTTGATATTCCTCGTCAGCACTATAAGAAAATAAAAAAATTGTAACAAAAAAATTGTATCAAATTTAAAATTATTATAAATTATAGTTTTTTAACAATAATTAATTATTGTTATAGAATAAGAATATTTTATACAACAAAAAAATTTGTTACAAATTTTATTAATTTTTGTATTGAATTGTTATTTTGTTGTAAAATATTATGATATTTTATAACAAAAGATTATATTGTTGTAAGAATTCAAAATATTTTGTAACCAAAAATTAATTTTTCATAAAATACAATATTTTTATAACAAGTTATTTATTTGTCATAAAATTAAAAAATTTACTATAAAAAAATGTTGAGTACCGTTGAAGTTACCGTCGGAAGATAGTGGCAGAATTTTGTCAGATTTATCGTCAGATTAGACAAATAATTCGTAACCCTAAAATATAACCGCCATAACACAAATTCCGACAGTGACAACGACGGTAATATTTTGAGGAAAAAAATTTGTTTAACATGCTCAGTACTGTCGGATTTAGGGTCGGAATAATCTGATGGTACTGTTATTTAGTGAAACACGGCGTTTTGGGCATACAAAGTCGTTATCGTCAGATGGAGTAAGTTGACGTCGCCACCGTGCCTGGAGCATCCGTCGCTGCACGTGCTCGTCAAATCTGCTGCTGCCGCCGTTGCATCTTCCGCTGCAATTTATGTTCACGTCGTCGTTACTGCCGCCTTTGTTACCACGAGTCACCACTAATATCATCAAATTTGTTTGTTGGTTTGGTTATAATGTTTTTTCATATTATTTTGTAAATTTAATATTTTCTTAGAGTTGTTGTTAAATCTTGTTAGTTTGGTTGAATAAGAATTAGGTTTTAATTAATTAGAATAATGAATTTTACTTATTCTTTTAAATTAGTTTTTCTTGTGAGTTTAATATTTTGTTAAAATTGTTGCTTAATCAGTGGTTAAATTTGCTTAATAATGAAATATGCTATTAGGAGTTGTTGTGTACTCTAATATAAGTAAAAATTAAATTTGTGATGCCTCTTGTTAGTTTGGTTGAATTAAGAATTATGCTTTAATTAATTAGAGTAATGAGTTTTACCTATTCTTTTAAGTTAGTTTTCGAATTAGGTTCAGCTTGTGAATTTAATAAGTAATCTTTTTTATTAGGATAGTGCTATTTTCTCTAAACTCAATTGGAGCTTCCTTCTTTTATTCTCTATGCAGTAATATCTGAGGTTGATTTTCTATTTTTGAATACGATGAATTGTTTAAATTTTATGTTGGACTTACTTTTTCTAGGATAGACTTTTAGGACGAAAGTGGGAGAAAGTCGCGTAATGGCGCCTTCTCGAAACCCTTGTTTGCTGAAAAATTGTGGAGTTATAAGGGGTTGCGCTTAAGAACGGTTAGAATTTGATATTTTATTGAATGCCTGTATGTTAATGATTTATGCTTGCAACTGTTTCCTATATGAAAACCGTTGTATTTATTTCATGGATGTCATTGAATTAAACAGAAATTTTGCCGAATTATTGTTTAAATTGTTTAAAACGTGTTTGGTTTGTCAGAAAATAATTATTGTATGCGGCGGGAGCTTCTAATTACAAGGATTACTCTACCGATTTCTCTAAAAACTTAAATAATTACTGTTATTCATTGAATTCTAGTGTGTATGTGTCGATATGATTCCAAGCCATCGTCTACGGATGTATAAGAAGGATAACGATGGCCAAGAGGGTATAAAACACAAATTCTTTGAGGGTGTTGACACGTTTGTCACGCATGTTTTCAACATGTTGAACCGTTTATGTCCAAAGAGGTTTCTAGATGTCCATATCAAAAGTGTCGGCTGACTAAATAGTTCGGACCTGCAGACATAATGCTTCACCTCTACCGTACCGGGTTCAAGAATGGGTATTAGATGTGGACAGAACAAAGAGAAGTGGACGAGTAGGGAATAAACTGGTCTACCTTTAATTTGAATAGGTCTGGTTGTCAAACAACGAGGATTCGGATGGTGAGAGACCTAAATATGAATGAAATGACTTGGGAGACTAACCAAGAGAAATACAACAAGATGGTGTGTAATGTAACAGGTGTTAATGAATTGGAAGAGCCTGAAGAAGAGCCTAACCCGGAAGCAAAAAGATTTTATCATCTGTTAGAAGCTGCTGTAAAACCTTTGTACGATGGGTCCGTTCATTCGGAGTTGTCTGCATGTGTTAGAATGATGAGTATTAAGTCCGAGTCAAATCATACCCAACAGTCTTTTGATAAGTGGGCCACCCTTTACAGTGAACTGGTACCTATAGGGTCATCTAGCATCCCCCGAAACCACTATGAAGTAAAGAAGCTAGTTTTTGAAATTGGGTCTAAATGCAGTGAAAATTGATTGTTGTTTGAATGGTTATATGCTGTACTACAAGATGGATGCAAACCTTAACAAATGCAGATTTTGTAGATCACCAAGGTTTTAAGTCGAGATAGAATATATTGGTAAATATTGGTTAAAGAGAATTTATGTGAAACAAATGCACTACTTGCCCTTAATTCCGAAGTTGAAACGATTGTATGCCTCAATGAGTTCGACCCCTCACATGACCTGTCATAGTAGTAACAAGAGAGATAATGGGATCATGATGCATCCATCACACAGATTAGCTTGGAAGCACTTTGATCGGATCTATCCTACATTTACGAGCAAGCCCAAAAATGTTAGACTAGCTTTGTGCTCTGACGTGTTCGCACCCAATTCCAATTTCGTTAACATGCCCTCTTGTTGGCCCGTAATCGTGACATGTTATAACATGAGTCTCGAAATGTGCATGACAGACCCGTATATGTTTCTAACTTGCATTATACCTGGTCCCAGCAATTCAAAAGCCAAAATAGATATCTTCTTGCAGCCTTTAGTGGACGAGTTCCAAGACTTCTGGATCCATGGTGTACAAACGTATAATATTTTGACAAAGACAAACCTCCAACTATGGGCTATGTTAATGTGGACCTTTAATGACTTTTCTGCATACAGCATGTTGTTCAGTTGGTTCACACAGAGCAGAATGGCATGTCCCATTCGTATGGAGGATACAAACGTATTTTGGTTGACGGATGGCGGTAAGAATTCAGGATTTGATTGCCATCGAAGATTTTTTGACATGGATCATCCTTTTGGGCGCAATGAGGACTCATTTAAAAAGAGTAAGGTGAACACAAATAGGCACCCGAGAGGTTGGATGGTAGGCAAGTTTGGCAGTGTGTCTAGGGATGAACGAAGATCGGATCGGATATGGCCAAAATTTCGATCCGATCTGCATTAAAATCATCGAATCAGATCCAATATCCGCAGTTTTTAATCTTGGATCCGATCTGATCCGATCCAAACATTTGCAGAACGGATCGGATATCAGATATATTCGCAAAAGACAAAAATATTTTTAAAAGTTTATTTTTATTATAAAAAATTAATAAAATTTATTTTTTTCTATTCTTTTGAGTATGTTTACTCTTAAAATAATATTGAATATACTTTTCTTAAATAATAAATTAAAATAATACAACATATATGATAATTATTAGTTGAAATAAAACATAAAAGAATATTTACTTATTTATTTCTTTATTTTTGCGGATACGCAGATATACAGATCGGATATGTGAATACCTGCACAAAATCTGCAATCCGATCTTATTAGTGTACGGATCCGATCCGATCCGATAGCCTTGCAGATCGGATCTATATCCGTAATTTTTGGATCGGATTCGGATAAATACCACGGATATGCGGATCGGATCTGATCTATGAACACCCATGTGTGTTAGAAGAATCCTAAAGATTGTCGATAACGGGGTAGAGGTGAGACATCCGAGATATGGCAGAGAGCATAATTGAACTAAACAAAATATATTTTGGGAGTTGCCTTTATTGAATAGACAACTTGGTTCGACATTGTTTTGTTGTGATGCACATTGAAAAAACGTGTTTGATAACATCATGCACACAGTAATAGACGATGAGTGAACAAAGGAGAATGATAAGGCTATATTTGACTTGATAGATATTTGAAGGCGGCCAGATCTGAACTTAAAAAGACTTGATAACAGGCGATGGGCTAAACCAAAAGCGGTGTTCTCTCTAACGAGAGAACAGAGGCAAAATGTTTGTAAGTAGATTAGAGAATTAAGGTTTCCTGGTGGTTACGCCTCTAACTTGGTCAGGTGTGTAAACGTGTCACAAAGTAGGCTTGTTGGATTGAAGAGTTATGATTGTCATGTATTCATAGAGTCTTTGTTTTCGGTCCCGTTCAGATAACTTCTAACCAAGATCTGGAAATTCCTTATAGAAATAAGTAAGTTCTTTAGGGAGTTATGTGCTACGAAACTGAGCATGAATGACCTTACAGTTATGGACAAGAAAATTTCCATCATACTTTGTAAGCTAGAGAGGATATTCCTTCCATCTTTTTTTGACGTCATAGAACATTTAGCAGTCCACCTACCATACGAAACAATGCTATGTGAGCTAGTCCAATTTTGATGGATGTACCCGTTTGAGAGGATGATTAGTTCATTTAAGCGCATCATGAAAAATAGAGCTCGGATTGAGGACAACATCTGTAAAGCATTTCTGGCTAAGAAAAATTTCGCATTTCGCTCTTTCTATTTTCAGTCTCATGTTGAGTCACGCATAACAAGGGTTGCAAGGAATGATGAGAGGGGAGAATCTTCATCAAGTGGAACAACATCAGAAGGAGTTGCAATAGGTGCGTGCAGTGACTACTAGTTAGAGCAGAAGGAGATCGATGCTACACATCCGCATGTGCTGCTTAACTATGACCAAGTTTTATCCTACCTTATGTGTGTTTTATAAGTCTTCATAAATATTGCAATCAGTAACAAACTAGCTTCATAATCTAATAATTAAAACTTTGTTGATGTATTCTATCATACAGGTTATCCCGAGAGGCAAATCCAGAGACATCATTGACCAATTTTTCATGTTGGTTTTGAGAATACGTCAGTGCATAGCTAACTGACACAACAGATTCAAAACTAGTTGCACTTAGTTGGGGCCCATTGAATAAGGCAACTAGCTACCCGATCTTCAATATTAATAGATATCGGTTCCATACTTTACAATGATCAATTAGAAAGAAAACATGTAACACTAGATTTGGGTTCGTGTGGATTCAAACGAGGTCTATTCTGATTGGTTTGGTATGTTGCACAACATAATTGAATTACTATATTTTTGTCGCATTACATACAAGGTGTGTGTGCTTGAATGTGAATGGTATGATCCAAGTTTGCGACAAGGAATACGAAAGCACAAGGACTACGATATTACTGAAGTAAATGTAACCAGGAAATATAGGCTCTACGATCCTTTTATTCTACCTCAAAATATACATCAAGTATACTATTTGCCTTATCCAAATTCATGCAAGTCTAGTTGGGTGGTTGTGGTTAGGACTAAGTCAAGAGGCCTCATTGAGTATGATGATATGATAGAAGGTCAGGAACCAAATACACGACCCAACTCTTTCAAAAATGGTGATTAATACCAGTTAGTCGATCTCCCTTCGGTCTGCTATTATGGATGATGACATTATTGACCTTGGACTAGATGTCGATGCACTTCCAGCAGGATGATGATCTTCAAGAAGAAGACGGGATTGATGGCAATGAAGAAAAGAAAGATGAGTCGATAATAATCAAGAAACTACATCGGAAGACGAGGATGGTGAACCAGAGGAAGAAGATGATGAATCTGATTAGGGTTAATGTAAACATAGTTTTGTGATATGTATTTCTTTAAGAAACTTTGTGTATTTGTAATATATATTTTAGTGAATGTAAACATAGTTCTGTGAATGTAATATAGTTAGCTTTATTTCAGATATTTCAGTTACTATCATCAGGTATTTATAATTTAAATTTTTCATACTTCACATCAGGTTTAAAGTACTATTTTAATTGTTAATTATCAGGGTACACTAGAAATAGACAGAAAAAAATAATTTAAACTTAAGAAAAAATATTTTGACACCAGCCATTATTTTTTAAAAGAAGTTCAAATAACATCTCCGTTGGTATTAACGTTAGATAAATCCTCCGGTAGTATAGCAAAAAATCGTACGAAGTGGCGCGACGGTAACATCGACGAAGAATCCATTTTTTGTTTTTACTATATTCCGTCAAAAAATTACTGTCAGACGCAATAAATCTGACGGTAACTGTTTATCAGCGAGGTTTATACCGGCTGATATTTTTCAACGGTAATTAGTTTACCGTCGGATATATTTAAAGAATCTGACAGTAAATTCGATGGTAGTCAACATTTTTTTTTGTAGTAATTTTTTGTAATTAATAAGAAATTTTGTTTCAAAATACTAAAAGTAAGATTCGAATTTTTAAAAATTAAAATAATGTGTTATTTATGATTTATTATATTTGTTTAAGATTTTATATTAAAAAAATTATTTTACTAAAAGTTTAAAATAATGTTAATATATTATATTTAATTTTTAATTATTATTTTATTTTCTAATTTTATACAAATTTTTTTATTATCCTTATTTCTTTTAACTAACGGTAACCCTCATTTATAGTGTTCATACTAACAAAAATAATACATATCAAAAGAGAAATATGTGAATGCATGTTGCTATCTCCTTTGTCACTTTTTTTACTACTCTGGTACATATAATTGTCAAGTATAATGTTGGTGGATGAGAGATACCAATTTAATCAAGGATAGAGTATTAAATTAGTCTTCATGTGTATAATTATAATTTTATTTCGTTTTTTTTAGTTTAAAGTATCCTATTTGAATTTAAAAAAATTTTATTTAATTTTAATATAGTTTCACTGTAAGGTGAAAGTTAAATAATTAATGAAATGTCCTATATAACAGCAATACAAGAACAAGGTTAATAATTTAAAGAACAAATACAAGTTCTAAAGGCACAAAATCAATTGTGGATCAATCAATATATTTATTTATTATTTTTCTTTGTTCTATAGAAAATATTTTATTTAAATTGTAAGAAAAATAATAAATAAATATATTGATGCACCCATAGTTAATTTTGTGTCTTTAGAACTTATACTTATTCTCCAAATTATCGACTTTATTCTTATACTGCTGTCATGTAGGACATTTCATTCATTATTTAATTTTAACTTCACATAAAATTATATTAAAATTAAATAAAACTTTTTTAGTTTAAATAAGACATTTTAAATTTTAAAGACCAAAATAAAATTATGCTTAAACATAAAAGACTAATTTAGTGCTTTATGTATTTAATTAATAGTGCTACTTTTAATTAGTAAATAATTCATGTAAATGGATCCCCGTAATATTAAGATTCGAGTGACTGTCCTGCTGGACATTTTCTAATGGACATGATTATATATATTATATACTTTTTTTAAGACTAACGAAAGGGTACATTTTATTATATATTAGGCACACTTGTAGATAAAAATGTGTGGGGGCCAAAAAATAATAAGTAAATACTAATACATGTTATGAATTAATGTAGGATTAATTTTTATCAAGTATGTTAAAATTTTTTTTTTACAGTATTTTTCAACCCGATAAATCAAAGATTAATTCGCTGTAATATTAAACTCTATTTAAAAATTTGTTATTGACTAATTAATTGTTGCATGCATAAAGCGGGATTCTTATTCCCGATACAAAATGTGCTTAAGTTTAATGTGCAAGATTCATAAGCATGCGAAAATATTTCTAATAAAAATATCAGTTTCTACCTTGATGATTTCAATTGCTCATCATCACTTATCTATCTTTTGTTATATATATGCTATTGGACATGATAATATGAATAATCATCCATCCTCATCACCAACTTCAGTGGCTGCATTTGCATGAGATTAAGATTTCTCTAAGCAAGTAGAAATAGAAACCCTCTCCTTGTGCTTATTATAATTAATTAATTTGCTTAACAAACCTAAAGAGAGAGAGAATTGAAGAAGTTTCATGGCTGTTCCAATAGACCACCCTCGTGCAGCATTTATTTTTGGGATACTAGGTAACATGTATACACAAAAAATATCCTTCAAATTTTGTTATTTGTTATTGTTATTAATTATTATTCATGTAATTTTCTTATGTCCTGGCTAGGCAACGTGATTTCCTTCTTCGCGTTTTTATCACCCTTGTGAGTATGTAGTAATTAAGGACATGTCTTCTAGTTTCAATTCTCTTGAATGACAATAACAATAGGCATATATTTTGAATATATATTGTGATTAATTTTTTTTTTTTAAATGCATGGTAGGAAAACATTTAAGCGAATATGGAAAAGGAAATCGACGGAAGGCTTCCAATCATTGCCTTACGTTGTTGCATTATTCAGCTGCATTGTATGGTTATACTATGCCACACTCAAAACCAACGTTTTTCTTCTCGTTACCATTAACTCATTTGGATGTGCCATAGAGATTATTTACATTTTAATCTACATGATCTATGCAGACAAGCGTGCCAGGGTAATATATTTATATTTGTATATTTTTAATAATAATATTTAATGTAACCATCTTAGTTGCTTGAGTGGTCAGCTCACTCCTCCTCTTAAATAAGTATCACTTGCATGACGGATTAGTCTTTGGACGATCGAGTTTTGCAGTATTTTTGCATAGCACAATTTGTGGCTATGAATGTGATGTGCTTGCCTACGATCATTCTGGGGACGTATTTTAAGCTACATGGTTTGGTTCGCGTCAAAGTTGTTGGACTCATATGTGTAATAATTTCAACGTGTGTCTTTGTAGCACCCCTAAGCATTTTGGTTAGTGGAATTGAAATTGGAATTATGTGCAATAACTAAGCATTATTATTCATAATAATTTATATTCTTGCCATGCATGTATTTAATCTAAATTGCAGGTAAAGGTTATACGTACAAAGAGCGTAGAGTTTATGCCCATCCTTTTGTCAAGCATTCTCACAGTTAGTGCCATAATGTGGTTTTGTTACGGTATTTTTCTCAAGGACATATGGATTACCGTAAGTATAACTAGCGATTTATAGCTTCATAATATGTTATTAAATAAATAATAATAGTAATGATTATGATTCATTGGTTATGTTATGTGCAGATACCAAACGTGGTGGGTTTTACGTTGGGGTTAATACAGATGGTGGTATATTTAATTTATAGGGGACGTGGGGAACGTTAATGTCTTTCTATAGCCCCTTGGCACCAACTAATGAACTACTATTTAGTATTTACATTTAGATTCCAGTTTACTTTGTAATAAGTGCCAAACATTAGAACAGAATGAGTTTACAAGCTATTTATGCTAACTATTACACATTATTCAAAGATTTGTCTATACAAAATTACCCTATATAAATAAAATGAAAGAGATGTATTTTTTATCTTATCTTTTGAGTCCCACTTAGTAAAATTAAAATCCCTTAATCCATATGAATTGTCCCCTGATAAACAACTTTGCTTGCTTTGTTAACATTATGTTACTCTGTATTTGATCAGAAAGTCTTTGCAACCAACAATAATTAAGTAGAGACAGGTTCATGCCATTTTAGGTTCTATATAAAAATAGGCGGCATTTCCAGCTACCCATGATAAGTTGCACAAAATCTTTAGTATTGGAAATAGAAATTCAACTGTTACATTCCATTTAGGATCTATATGAAAACACCATGCATTTCACAATAGTCACAGGTCTAATTGCACAAAATCTATAGTATTGAAAAGATATTCGACTATTACTTGATGATCAAGGAATTCCCAGAAAGAAAGCTGGCTACTATGCTATCAACACCGAAACCAGTAGCCCTAGAATACATATGTTCTGTGCTTCCATCTCCAGTAGAAACACACAATCAAGAAAATGAATTATCCTTACGCTAAGAGGTCAGATACTCTATTTTATCCCATTCAGCGCTTTCTTTCAGCATGCCACTTGTATACCGATTTAGGGGCTGGAGTGACAAGCTCGTCTTCTCGTAGTTTGCGCTTCTTACCCTTTTTCTGGCGAGATATGGAACATAACTTCTTAGCATCCTAAATATCTAAATGGACTTGCAATAAGGCACATAATATGTCAATACCTTCAACTCTTTCTGCATTGACATGTCCAAGTAGATTTTCTCGAGCTGGCTGAGTCTAGTCTTCCTCGCTTCCAGCTCTTTATAGGATTTGGCAATCTTTCTGTGTATGAAAAAAATATATATCCAGTTTACAATTCAACATGCTAAAATATCAGCACGGTGTTTACTACAATTGAGATACTTACTAAAATTAATGATTTTGAGGGCATCAAAGAGAACAGATAAAATATTTGGTACAACAAATCCATAACAAGCTTCAGCAGGGAAATGTAACAAAATGTTTGATTTCAAAGGATAGGGTATTAAGCAAAACGAGAACAAAATCAGTGTCTTTGAAGCCAAGTGTAAGGTGTACCTCTTAATGTTCGTAGGAAGATCATCGGAAGTAAGAGGAAGATGAACTTCTCTTCTTAGATTTTGTGATTGTAACTCTTTTGCCTCTTCCCTGCACATAAATGGCCAACAGATCAACAAAGCCATTCCTTCGGAATATATTTAAGGAATGGCAAAAATTCTATAATGATTCACACGGTTCACAGAATAGATCTCGAAAAGGGGATAGTGGTAACCAAGTCAGAGGAATAAACTAACATCAATCCATAGGTGAAAAATGAGGGAAAAGCATCCTTACTAAACGAAGGACCTTATAACATGAGTACATCTCTAACACCATTGACATGCTACACAATCTGTGAAGCCTAAACGAATATAAATATATATTTTTCTTTTTTATGAAAATATACCATTAATTGCACAAGAAACCAGTTGAAACTTGAATTGCGAACCAAAACTTAATTTTTCAGAGCCTAACGCCATATTCAACATTATTTATCATCCATTTTACATATCACAGACAAGTAGTAACCATAGACTTGATAAATGATGAATATGATACTATCACTCTAAAGAAAAGAAAAGCCAGGTTACAGCCTCTAAGAACAGCATGATCGAGCAACAATACTTAGTTCATTTGATAGGAGAATTACAGTCTTGTCATAAAGAGACTCAATCAATGATGCAGGAAACACCTAAGTAATCTAAAATATTCCTGTCTAGATTCAAAATTCTCACAATCAATTCAATATGTCTTCAACATATTCATTTAATAAAAAAATGCTTCTCACTTTTTAGACATGATTACTGACAGTTACGCTATTGTGTCATTTGGTTCATGTGACTGACCCCATTCTATACGTTAATAATTGTTATAGTTCTGCGCCTTTTTATTAGTTCTGTAACTTCTACTGTGCTGCTCTTGTTATTGGCTGATTGCATCAAAAGGGTAATCAAGTTCATCGGCTAAGCATTGGACTCTTCTATTTGTAGCATCAAGGTAAAATTAAAACTAGAAAAGTAGAAAGAGAAAAGGTTGCAACACATACAGAAGTGAGTGCACTAACATACATAATATCTCCATAAAAAAGAACCAACTCATGCTAGTTATAGAATGACAGCTTCAAGAGCGCAAACCTGTCCTCAGCAAAGAAGACATGCTTATTTGGCCGTTGATTATCAGTACAGTGCAGAGTGGCATTCAGCTTCTCAATTTTCTGCAAAAACATGAAATATTCACCAGTAAACCTAAATAAAATTTTTGCACAGATCTCCATATAGGCATATATATTTATCAAAATTCAAAGCATTCTTTCACCTTTCTCTCACTCTGAAGCTTTTGAAGAATATATCCTATATCCTGTGTTTTCATCAGCAGAAGTTCTTCTTGGGTATACTTGTTTGCATCACTCCTACACAAAGAAGTAAACGCATCAAGAGCTCAATCCAAAAAAGAAGCAAAGAAACAATCACTGAAAATAAAAAAGTACAGAAAGTTCATACTCTGGTTTATGAACTCCATCAACGACTTTTGTCTTGATCATCTTAAAGTAAAATTCATCTTCGTTTCTGTTTGCCGCTTTTTCCCTAAGCCTCTGCAAAAATAAAGCAGCACATGCAACAAAATCTATAAGAACTGCAACATCAAAACTTGGAAAAGCAAGAGAGTAAACAAGTGAAACTGTACGTACCCGTATGGTGTCCTCTTTCTTGTGGAATGCTTTTGCACGCTCAACATAGTCTTTGTGCTTCTCAAGCAAGCCAAATTTTTTCCTCGAGGACCTAATGGAAACAAAAGCATGCTCAAAAATTGAAGCAGAACCATTATTTCTATTGAGGTAATTGAAGTTGGGTAGGAGAAAAGATGGGGTTTTGGGGACTTACGGTTGAGCGC
>NC_029774.3:130165266-130181642 GCF_000817695.3 Arachis duranensis
GCAGGTGCGTGACAGTGGCTCTCGGTGGCTGCTGCAGAATTGGGGGAAAAAGTAACGGTAATTGCTAATTAGGCCCCTTGCTTCCAATCATAATCGAATGTAAACACATTGAACTTGTTTTTGCAGTAAATAATTTCAGTTATCAGAATGGGCTTATTATTGGCCTGTTTAAGACTAAGGCAACACCCATCAAGAATATCATTCACGTCCAAAAATAAAATAAAATAAATTTATGAAAAAGTTTCTGGGGTGCACATGGGTCGGATGATACCGGGTTTGTCTTGGCCCAGGACTGCCCCTAAATATTGACCGGGTCTGTTTTTGAAACCCTTGCCCAACCCTAAATCTAATGAAATCTCACAACTTCCGGGCCACAATGAAACCAGTAGACCAAAGAAACTATACACTGCACATACACCAGAGAATTCTCAACAGACACAGAATCAAAGAATGCTTCTCAAGAAGTGGTAGTAGTGATATATATATATAGCAAGTCAGAGCAGTATGAGAGTTTTTAGCCAACTAGAAAAACATTATAAAAGTTTGTTTCTCTTGCAAATCATCAATGGCATTACGCTAAATGAGAAGCTAAGAGTCTCAACGACCAAAGAGTTATCTTCACACACAAAATTTGCTTTTGTCACATGTTTTGTAAGCCTTGATCAACACTCAGCACCAAGGATGCAATCATAAGATCAGAATACTACACATAGGCAACACCAATACAAAGGATAAGGTCTACTTCATTCTGTGATAAAGGCTTCTTGCTGAGAAAATCTCAGCTTCATTCCAACCATTTTCATTCTCACAATCAATCAGCATTGTCAAAAGATCATTCCTTAAGACGTAGTACTTTGATCACAATCTACATTAAGCAATTGTCCTCAAATGGTTGAAAACAAAAGTAAAGGAGTTCTGCTGCAAATTATTATACAATTTAACAATAACATTAATTCACAAGAAGCTCAGTATATTTTGTGCGACAAGTGCAAACCCTTAGCCTTATCTCTGCCACAACATTGAGAATAGGCAAGCTACTGAGGAACTCATCGAGTCTCACAAAGAACCCAATCCCATATTATTTATGTAACACTGATACCATATATTTTTATATAACATATGCACAGCATGACAGAATCAACATAATAAACAATCAAATCTTAGCAATAATAGACTGCTGAATCAGTAATATCATGTTATCAGAATCAATAGTCAATGTTCAATCTTCAACAATCAAGCTGTTGAAATAAATATTATTAGCAGAATCAAGTTTAAGCAAAGACGAGTAGACGACGATGAGGTTTACTTTTTAAAAGGCTGCTGCCTACTGGTTTGAACAGCGACGAGCTGGTGGTTGGCGAGAGCGACGATCAAAGACAGCAGCGTGGTCGCACGGTGAGATTAGAGAACGATATGGGATGGGTGGGTGATGGCGCGGTGAGAAACGCCGTAATAGGTGGCGCAGCGGCGAACCGTGGTACGTGGTAGTGACCGGTGCGAGGAAAGCCGCGAATCTTGGTGGATTGGTGGTTGAGGCTGGCTGGCTGGTGAGGAAGAAAGGGAAGAAGGCTGTGGCTGCCTGGCTGGTGTGCGCCTACGCGGTGGTGGCCGTGGTAGGTGGCTGAAGCATGAAGAAGAAGGGGAAGCAACCACGTTGAAGCACTCTGCACTGCCCTAAACCCCTAACATAGGAATTGGGTTCAACCCGGCCTGGTGAAATGACCCGAACTTTGACTTTAGCCGGATCACTATTAAGTCGGGCCAATTTTGACCCAAACCAAACCATGTGCAGAGTTGTGCACCCTATTGACCTCAAAAATTAAATTAATTTAAATTTTTCAAAAAATAAAAAAAATTGAGATTTTCTTTTAAGATAAAAAATTAAAACTTGCATTTTGATATCTGATGGTAGCATAAAGTAAAACTATTCTGTGTTGTTAGTGCATATAAATTAGAGTTAATAATTAAATTAGTCTTTGACAGGGTTAAACATTAACTAACAATATATACAATATTTAGTACATCAAATTAAATGTTAAACAAAAATTTTTATGAAAATTTATTAATTTAGTATCTAGATTACAGTAGAATTAGGGTTTATACTAAGAACTAAATTGATAGATTTTTATAAACATATTTGATCAGTGTCTAATTTGAACATGTTAAATATTATATATGCTGCTAATTAACATTTGACGAAAATTGTTTTTTTATGGGTAAAACTGAACGACCTATTTTTCAAAGACTAATTTGATCATTAATTCATATAAATTAATTCTAAAACTAAATTGTATTACCTGGCTTATATAAATAGTTAACTACCAATTTAGAACCCGAAAGATTTAGTTGACTAAAAAATCTTTAGAAGATGTTATCGACAAGAGGAAGTATAGGAAGCCAATATATGTGCCGATATTCGATTCATTAGGATATTAAATGTTTATTATCCTTGGTTCTCGGATGGTTATTCTGGATAGTATGAGTGTATTGTATTTGATAAATTAGTAGTATTTTTTTCTTGGATGTATATTTTTTAATTCATATTGGGTCAAATAATCAGCCTATTGTACATATTGTACAGATACTCCATTGGCTCCCTAGCGGGATTCGACAAGACAAATAGCCTGAATGATTTAAAAATACGACAAAAATAACTAATAAATATATTTTTTTGTGAGCGACAAAAAAACTTTTGTATTTAGCAAATGACTTATCCATTTCATCTTAATTTTTATGACAATATTTGAATAAATCTTTAGAAACTGTACAAAAAATTTGAAGCAATAATTTTTTATTTAATTTTCAGAAAAATGTGGTTATTTACAATAATTTGAAGCAATAATCTTTTGTAAAAGATATAAACTTTCGCATGTCATTTTATTAGTTTCCTGTATGCGGTATCATGGATTGGCTTCAATTTTTAATTTTCTCGATTGATGAGCATTGAGTAAGTATCTTTGTGCACTTGAAATCTAGAATACTTTTGGTGAATGATTCTTGTGTTATTGTTCCTACTATTGCTTACGACAATGAGATCGCAGCACCTACGACAGGAATAAAATATTTAGGTGGATATTACAACGAAGATTTTATAATTGTCTTTATGTGAAAAATTTTTCTTTTGATCCTTAGATGATGGATTGTATAATTAGATTTTGATATGATATAAAAGTATTGTCTTTATTTAAAATATGACTAAATAAATAAATCACACTTTTAAACAAAGCATCTTCATGAGAAGATGTTTTTGACATCTTTATTTGAGTAGTTGCCAAATATTTATAGTGTTTTGAGAAAGCAGAGCCCAAGCAAAAAGCATAGTGCTACTTTAAGTCTATAATATCAGACAAATTTATCATGGAAATATTAGAAGAATGAATCCTAACCATCATATGATATCATGATGGTCGAAATTTATTTATATATTTCAATTTTTATCATGAACCTGTTCTCTACTAGACAAGAAGCAGACAGAAAAATGAAATAATCATAGCCTCCAGTTACATGTGGCTGCCTCCATACCACAACAATAGCAACATTGTAACAACTGTAAACCTTGCGACCTGTATGTGAGCATGCACCTTTTATTAATTCCTCTCACCACCCCTCGCTTCCCCCATTGCCATGAATGAAATCAAGCATAGTATTCAATCAGATTGCATCAGTTAACATAAAACAATGCAATCTTATTTCAACTTTTTCCTAACAAGGACTACCCTGGCAAAGTCCACCCAGCACCATGGATCTTCCGCAAGCAATGGACCAACAATGTACGTTGAAGTTGAATCAAATTACTTGAATTATTTTGCTGCAGCTATTTTCTGTATACAATGTGACTCCGGGAACCAGCTAAGGTATATTAACACCCTGTAACCTTTGCTCCCTCTTGTAAAGTTTCCCCTTGTATCTACATCATGCCATAAACTGATCACAATGACTGAACTGAATTCGTTCTTAGAAGCTTTTTTGGTTTACGCTTCTCCACAACTGGGATGACGAACTCAAGAAGCTGCAACAAGTAATTTAAAGTTATAGAGATAAGTTTGACAACAAATCATTGAAAGTAGTGAGTTGCTTGAAGTTGGCTCGTGACCCTTTTTTCTACCCTATGCATATACCAAAATGAATGAGAAAGATCCAAACTATAACAAACAAGTTTGCAACTAATACTGGCAAGTAGAAACAACTATGCTGCTAGTGCAATAGGAGAATGAAAACAAGAGACCATTTTATCAATGATATAACTGTCGATTTGCCAATTCCACAAAACACCCTCAAGATTTTTAAATATATGATAGCCTGCAGTTTCAAATAAACTGGCACTTATGAACTTAATTGAAGAGTATACAGAAGGCTAGCTCAAGCAAGCCTGCATAACTAAACAAGAATGGTAGTCATGACAATTTAGGTTGCATACAGCTGTTAAAGTAGTTTTATGTTTGACCAAAGCATCATTATACATGGTATTGGAAACTAAAATCCTAGGAAATAGCTTTCACAGAGGATTACAATTTCATTTATAGTAAATGATATTATACCTTCCTGCTATTGTTTTTGTATATGTAACTACTATTAGTGTAATATATGAAGTTTGGTTTCTCACAAACAAGTTCTTAACCATGTTCTGTTTCTAACAACATCTATGCTCTGTACTAAACAATGAAAGTCATGTAGAATGAGGTTCATTGGAAGATTGCTAATGTAATGAAGAGCAGAGGTAAATTTAAGCATTTAAGAATTAGCTCTTCACAGAGAGCTGTAATAGTCAAGTTGGACATCTCTGGCTATGTCTATACACAATCAGGCTATCATTTTTCCATATTTCTAAACAATATTTAGCTGGAACTTCCTACATTTTTCATTTTTAACACTCAAGCCAAAGCTTCAGTCTGCAATTGAAGCCACAACTATAAAGGATTAACGAGTCTGTTTTGTCCAGAGTAGAATGTGAATTCTTTAATAAATACATATCTTCACATGACAGTTTCAATCACATAAGATCAAATACACAAGAATACGCAAATTGAGTTAACAGAAAGTGAGATACATTACATACCTCCTTCAATCTCTTCTTTTTCTTTTCAGCCTGCAGTCAGCCAACTTAATCAATAAATCAGATTTTAGGCAAAAAATGTAAAGATTCTCAAGAAGAATAAACCAGGTGAGTAAAAAGAAAAAGGTTGAAACACAATATGTGAGCCACATTAAATACAAAGCATAAAGTTTAAGTTTGTATTAGCAATAAAAGGCCACCAAAGGCACAATTGGATAGAAGAAGGATGAATAGTGTGATGGCCTAAGAAAAAAACCAAAAGAAGAACCTCTATCCTAAGTGTTGGATGGGTATGTTACAGTATTATTGATGCCTACTCCAACAAAACCATGTGCTAGAATCTTAAGACTGAAGTCTAAAACAGCTAAAATAACATCACTGTCAAGACCTCCACCATTGGCTTTTTCAATCTAGCCAAAGAAAGAAAGAAATGGACATGTATAAGTGTCAAGCAATAACATGTAATAATATATATGTATAATAATGGGCACCTCTTCACTCAATAACCGGGCATTCTCTATCTCCAGCTGTTGAACATTAGACTCAAGGTCAGATGTGTAAGCCTGTTAAAGGAAGAAGAGCATCAAAGACTATTTCCCATTAGAGAGTAAGTGGTCACAAAACCAGACAAAGGCTAAGCATAAAATAAAAGAGAAGAAAAATCTCAACTTTAGTTCAGTTCCTGTTCCTTCCAATTCAACTATTAAAGCCCCCCAATAGTGAGATTCCCAGGAACAGTGAACCTCACTTACCACATAAGAATCTTCATTTTCCAAACATCAAATAAAAATATATAAAAAATGAAACTTTATATTAAAAAATTAGAAAAACAGGGTAAGTACCTGCTTGCGTTCCCTGGACCTAGCAGCAGACTCACGATTCTTGATCATGCGTCTCTACTTTTGAAGAGTGGCCTTGTCCACTGGTTCCTCCACCGCCCTTCTCTTCCCCTTTGCCACCGCAGCTGCCCCTCCTCCTCCACCACCGCCGCCTCCTCCTGATGATGACGAGGGTGCTGGGACTCCACTTGCCACCGCAGCATCAATCCCATTGGCAAAAGGCTCAGCCGCGGAGGAGGATGAGCCTTCAACGGCGGGCACCTGCGGGAACTGATGAGGAACAGGATGATGATTATGAAGAGGAGCAACAGCGGTGACGTCGTCATCAGTGACGGCAGCGTTTTTTGAGAGGAAAGCCTCAAGGGTCATTTCCTCGAACGGGTGGTGATTATGGTGAGTTGAGTCTCTGTGAGAGTGGGTTAGGATCATGTCTTTCCAGACATCATCGACGGTTTTGGGCGGAGGAGGAGGGGATGAAGAAGGATTTGAGGGGTGAGAGGTGGTGGTTGTTGTGGTGGTGTAGATGGAGTTTAGAAGATCGTCCATTACCACGGACGAGTTTGAATAATAATGCAGATTTTGATTGTGAAGAAGGGAGTAATAATTAGAAGAAGCAGCAGCAGCAGAAGAGGAAGAAGAAGAAGAAGACGATGATGAAGAAGAAGAGTCGCGTGGCAGATCCGTATTCGTCGTGACAATCTTCGACGACGCCATGCCGCGTTTCTAGCTCTCTCTTTCTCTTTTTTCTGTTATAATAGTAGTGTTTGTTTTTTTCTTATTTTTCTTTGATTGGATACTTGGATGGACGGATTTGCCACTATAAAAAGGGTTTGGGAGTGAGCGAGTAAGGAAGCATTGCGATTGGCCAATTTGGGAACGAATATTATGTCATCATCGTACTCTTCACAGCTCAGTTGCTTCACCCTACCCTACCCTACGCAACCACCCTTTGGCTTACTTCACTTTCACATTGGAATTCGGGATCTACCCCCTTAAATACATACTTAACTACTTATAGTACACTGTATTAAGTTATTAACAATTTACCATGGTGAAGATATTTTACGTACATACTCAATTATCGTAGTATTTTATTTTATTTTATATAGTTACTGTATGAAAACTAAATTTTTAATGTAATTATAATAAACAATTATTTATGCATTATACTATTAATAATATTTAAAATGCACTTCACATTGCTGGAGAGTTGGCTTTTAGTTGATTAAATAGGCAGACAATATTTCAAGGGTTAAATACTAGTTATTATTTACTAATTGAATACACTAAAAGAGTATAATAAAATGGCTAAAGGTAGCTAATTTAGGAGTTTATAATAGAATAGAAGTGAATGGACAACCGAACAAACTATAATAGAAATGAATATTATAGAAAGGTGAATACATCGGTCATTAAGATTAATTTAGTAGTGACAAGTATTAATTTAGTCAATATTTAGATTTAATTTAATTTTTTATTATTTAAAATATCTTATTTTTGTCTTAAATATTTTATTTCATCTTATTTTAATTTTTTAATAAAAAAATTTCTTTTAAAAATATTTTTTTTCTCTATTATCATCTTGCTAGATAATGATAACAATCATAACAATAGCCATAATGATAATTATATATTTAATAGTAGAATTGATAAAACATTTAATAGTAGAATTGATAAAACAATAAATAAAAAAAGATAATAGTTGAGAAAATAGTATTTTTGAAAAGAATTTTTTTTTTACCATAAGACAAATGAGGTAGAATAGAACGTTCGAGCAAAAATGAAACATTTTAATTTATAAGTAGTACATAAATTCGAGTTAAGCCTCATTTTGATCTTTGAGATTAACGAGTTGTACTGATTTAGTCTCTGATTTTTTAATTGCAATTTAGTCTTTCAGATTAAAAAAAGTACATTAATATAGTCCTTCGTGTATTTCTTGTCACCGGAACTCAATGCCATTAATGACGTGACTCAAACCTTGCCATGCTGGACATATTAAAACGACATTGTACGCATTTTGATACTAAAAAAGGCATTAAACTATATCGTTTGAGGGTTTAAACAATCTTGTCATAACCAAATTCTCTTGATACATGGTCAAACCATTCAATTTTTTTTACTTTTTTCTTTATTCTCTTTCAAAAATGTAATCAAACGCCTTTATTTAAATTTAAGAATTATAAATTCGAAAAAATAAGCTTTTAGCAATTATCAAATCTTCGAAAATGATTGTTGCAACGTATCACATAAATTCTTGAAATTAAAAAATAAATTCTCTATGGTGGAACAGGATATCTTTTATCTTTCAAATGTACGGCTAAGCTTTTCAGTGGTACGGAGTTAAATGCTAGAAATTTTATGTATTTACCGCGTTGAACTTGAGGTTTGTTATAATCCTCAAACGACGTCATTTAATACCTTTTTTAGCGTCAAAGTGCGTACGACGTCGTTTTAATATCTCCAGCGTGGCAAGACTTGAGTTACGGTCACTAATGGCATTGAGTTCCAGTGATGAAAAATAAACAAAGGATTACATTAGTGTACTTTTTTGAATTTTGGAGACCAAATAGTAGCAATTGAAAAGTCAAAAACAAAATTAGTGCAATCCACTAATCTTAGAAACCAAAATAGAGCTTAACTCACATAAATTCACCTGATCATCGATCATGCTGTTATTCCTTCGTTTCTTTTTTTTCCAACATTAATTTTTCTTTCATCTCAAATATTATATTGATTTCGTATTACTTGTATGAAAATAATTAGAAGCTGCCCCAATATCAATTATCATCATAGAATACAAGTTAGTAGTGTCAGAAAAGGGAGAGAAAGCAATAGAAAAAAAGTTTGTGAGTATTCAAGTTGTGTAGAATGATACAATATAAAAAAATATTCATAGGTGCTAAGACATAATATCCTATAATAAATATTCAGATATGTTAAATAATGTAAATTGATCCTAATTATACTCTAACAAGTATAACAAACCAATAGTCGCGGATGGACTTTCTTGCTTTTTGGCGATGAAAGTTACTAACTATCCAGACAAATGCAGGTTGCAAATATTGGAATATACAGAACCAGAAGCCTGTTATGTGTATACTCAACTATACAGCTATGTAACTATTTATTAACTCTAATCATCGTCACCTGGATCATCCATTTCAGCATCGCCATCACCATCTCCATAGTCCTCAGCTTGTGCTTGATCGGCATCTGCTACAGCATTTTCATGCGGCACTTCAACATCCTGCATTTCAGCATTCTGAGATTGTTCCCCTATCTTTGCTTTCATGGATGTAAGATTTTCGTCGCTGAAGAATGAGGAGTAGGGTTTCGAAACCTGAAGACGTAAATTCTTGGGTTAGTCTTCAGCTTAGAAACAATAACTATAAAAAAGTTGTCCAAGTGTGTGAGACTCCTCCTGCATAGTGGAATCATGAACAAAAGAGGAGAGGATTTTTCAAAGAAAAAACTACGATTAGGCAACACAAATTAAATAATTAAAAACCTCGATTTTAATTAATAAATTTCACTTCAATGCTACTGGTATGCATATAAATATAACTTTCAGAGCATTTACTTGGAAGAAACAATCCCTCTTCTCAGCACTTTCCACTAGCTTGTTCCATTGTTTGCTCCTCCTCAATGTTGAGGCAGATCCAACAACCTATAATAGAAAAAACGAAAATTGATCACAGTAAAGCATGTGCACCAAATCAATTCATTGAAAACCTCGCTTTAACCCGAATGATACAGTACCAAAACTGCAGACTTTGCTCTTGTGATCCCAACATTCATTCGCCGGATGTCCTCCACAAACCCTATACCTTTATCTTCGCTTGCCCTCACACATGAAAATATTGCAACATCCTTCTCACGTCCCTAAAAGAAAGAAAAAAAAGAGCATTGTTTAGTACTTTAATCTATGCAAACCATGTGATCTGTGCCCCATGTTGCGAAACCAGAACCATATTCAAATATTTTGTTTATTGGAAATTTCTTCAATACTATTTAGGAGGGGAAAAAATGACTGGTACCATAACTGAATGTAGCTAGTTTACCTGGCAACCATCAACCGTACATATATCCACTATTTCCTGGGATGACACTCCAAAAGTCTCTTCAAAACGTTTTTGGAAGAGCTTGACTTGTTGTCTATAGGGTGATATGATTGCAACTTGGTTACCCGACTTCAACGTGGGATATCGTGTTATCAGTTTTTGATACAAGAATAGGACAAAATCAACTTCCTCGGTATTTATCCAAGAACCACTCCCTGATGGCCGAGTCTCTTTTCCCTCATGTACATCGAAGAAACAGAATGGACCAAAGCAGCGATACTGATGCCACTCACGTTGTGTCCGCATTTTGACATCATCCCCATCTACCAATGCATCTTCATAAAATTCGCTAGAAGGGAAGCTTCTTATCTATTTGATCACATATGATAAATCCACTTAGAAAAAGTGATAGGATATTTTAATAGATCAAGAGAACACAAGATTTGATAGTAGACAGAAACACAAGGATGAACCTTATTCCCCAAAACAGATGAAGTCTCATGAAACTAAATATCCAAATCCTGATAAGTAATGAGTATAATATAATTCTAAATTTTTTTGGGAAGTAAGAAGCCCCTTTGACATCTCTTCATCTGCAAAGAATTGTCGATGTGAAAACACAGAGACAGAGACAAAAGGCTGATCTTTCAATAGGAAAAAGAGTGGATCCGTAGGGTCCCAAATGAATTGGCGCGCGCGCGCAAGGCAGAACAACAAAACCGATAAGTTAATATTATTGGTTGTGTTATGCAATTCAATCTGAGGCTGCCTAGGGAATAAAGGAATCCCAAATGTGAAGCATGACCATAGTATGAACAGGAAAATATGAACCAACCTCAGGATGCATTCGGTATTGGGTCTTCAACATTTTAACTGGATAGCCAGCTTGCATCAATCTTTCAAATAAGCTTGTGCCATATCTTAAAGCATGAAACAGAAAACAGCACAAAAGTAGGGTATTAAGCAGAAGAATAGTTTTATTTAGTTAGAAGATATGCTTATCATCAAAAGAATTGTTTACCCATGATTCTTAGCAACATCTGAAATTACAGTTGCTGGAAGCTGTGCAGGATCACCAACCTTAAAACACAAAATGCCAAAAATTAAAGTAGCAGTGGTGATAACGCTATACCAAATATGACCCCAACAGTGCTTAGTCCAGAATATTTAAACAAGTTCAATAACTGGTGCACAACAACACATCCATTTTGCCAGGCCCTATATAAAATATCAGTAAATTCATATTACTAGAAATCTCATTTCTAAATATCATGCCAAGTCCTTTGGGTTAGGAGTTACAACAAATAAAGAACTTGCTTTCTTTAAAGATGCTGTCTCAATGTATCTATCTTGCTTGAAACTTGCATTACATATATAATCAGTTAGTTGAGTTATAACCTGCAAACTGGGCATTTTAAGACATACTTGCAACTACATATTGTAAAATACAAACAATCCAGGATCCTTTGACGACAGTGGGGTGGTGAACAATACCAGAAATACTTTTTTGCATTGATTGGCTAATGGCACAAGGGTCGCAGGTTCCACCTGTTCATGGGTAGCATGTCGTACAAAAAGATGAAATAAAATTAGCAACATTGGTTTTTTTACATTGAAAAATGAAAATCGTTACATATTGACAATCATTAATCTACTTATTGCAATTGATAACAAGCTAACAACACAACTAACAACTTACTTAGGGAACAAATATAACAACCGAGACACCAGAGCGAATTCATTATGCTGACTAAAATTGACAATATGCCTATTGCATATGCTGACTTGCAGAGAGAAGTATATTAGACATTAAAAAACACAAGCACACAGACAACAGTGAGACTGTTATTCTACTGAAGCCACAATTTTTGAAAATTTAAGAGCAAGACATAAAAGGAACATGTAATGTACTCCCAAGTAAAAGGCCGCAAATTTTTTTTACAAAAAAAGTGATGATTTCTAAAAATATATGATTTTATCTTTATAAAGAAAAGTTTGCACTGAGTTAACATGAAAATTAAATTAAAAAAATTATCTGATTATCAATTATGCTTATCATGAGTTCCACCAGCTTATACTACTAACCTGCTTAGGCAGCTTAGCCAAATTGATTATACTACAAGCAACCTAACACTGAAAAAGATTTCATACTTACAGCTTGAGCTGCTTCATCTATAATCACAACATCAAAGCTGCGATTTAGTTTACTGAAGATATGCGAACCACTAAAACTGAGAGTCGAGAAAACCTGCCATGCACAAAGAAAATTCTTCGAAAACCACAATGCTAATATTTTCTTATTTTGAATTCAGATTAAATTATGAAATATATACTATTGTGGCTTCATCCAGAAGTGCAGCCCGGACACTATCATCATTATTTCCCCCAGGACCATTGCTCTGCTTATCAGTAGATGATTTGTTGGCACTGACCCGTTTTCCTTTCACCTGCAAATAATACAAATCTAAGTGCCCCAAAGTAGATTTAAAAGTGGAGATGAACCACACAAATAAGAATATATATCATAGATGCCATAACTAAATATGTGGCTTACGATTTCATTATTTATACTGTCTGGTAGCAGGTTAAAACCAGGTTCGAAAAATATGTATTATGTTCAACATTATATTAAAAAACATAATTTCCTCAACAATTTATAAAAGGTCATTCCCATATCTACAGAGCATTATAACCGAATTCCATGGGACTAAAGATACGGAAGACTAAATAAAAACAGTGGCAGCCATTTAAAAGACATGCTAATCTCCTTGTCTACATACAAGTTCATCCAAGGCGACTTGCTTGATTGAATGATGTGCTTTGAGACCAATCCGAACAATGTTAGGTGTGTAAGGTCGATCACATTCATCATGTACCCCTGAGACATCCAAGAACAATAAATAGTGGCCCAGGAAAGGGAAAAAAATAAATAATCATGGTAAAGACAGTACATAGATATCAGAAAAACAAACAAACAAATAAACAATGTAAAGCTAAGGAAAAAAAAAAAGTTAAGAATATCAAAGTACAAATAGTCTGCTTGTAATATAAAATAGCTAATTACACAGACTAAGAACTGACCCCACGATCATTATGGCAATTGCAACTTCTTCTTCACAGTATGTGCTTAGGAGTCAGGACATCCCAGAAAAACACCTAAACCCCACCCAAGATAATATTCATCATAGGAATAAAAAGAAAAACTAAACAAAAGCATAAAAACAACAATCATAATGCATTCAATATGCCAAACTCTTCATAGAACATTTCTCAAATAGTTTTAGGATTATACTTTATTTCAGAATTTCTATCAGTTGAAAATTTACCAAATAACGCCGATAATAGGACAAGTAGTTCTTGGTACTGGTTCCCTTGAATGCATTATGACTGTTGTTACCTAACATAAATGAAACTAAGATAACTATTCCATTTGTTGCTTCACATATAAGAAGACAACATAAGAAGGCAAACAAATCCCTGGAATCAAATCCAGCCTCCCTGGATCTTTTGCTGTTTCAGCTTTAAGCCATTAAAACTGGTCTACTAGTAAGAGACTCCAAGTAATATGCATGAGGTTAGGAGATAAGGCAAGAGAAACTTCATACCTCCATTAAGAACCCGCAACACAATCTCATCCAGGGCAGAGTTTGATGGAGCGCATACTAGAATTCGTACCCGATACTTACGGCTTGAAGTTACAGCCTCAGGTTTCTGATAGAATACATGGTTAGAATATATTATTTGTCAGTAAAATGAACTAACAAATTAGTAGTACTTACTAATTCATTTCCAGTAGTTGGGAAAAATCCATCATCGCCATCTTTTGGCATCAAACTATCCCTTGGATTAACACTATTCAACCATGGAGAGGCCAGTCCCCAGTGTTTGCGTCTGAAACGCAATAGAAAGCATAATATATCGTCTAGATGGGTAAAATATGAGAATACAATCTACAGACAAAGTTACTATAACAGGAATATAGTTCTATTTAGCTAGTCTTGGCAAAGGGATAGTTACCTTCCAAAATGGATTATAAAATTAATAAAACTAAAGACTATATTGGCATAACACAAGCTGACGAAGTGATTTATGGAACAAAGTGGGTATACATGACAAAATATCAGTATTGATTATTGAACACTTCTAACTTGATCAAATAAATTAGATATGAACTATGGAAGATACACACTGCCATAAAACTAAAATGCAGACCACAAGAATGGAGAAATCAAGAATGAGAAAATATAAATCTAAAAGTTTCCACAACATGAAATGAAAAGAGAATATCATGTCAATTCAAATCACACACTATATTTTTTCCATATCATTAAGTTTTCTTGAGCATGTAAAGCTCAGATATATTCACAAAGAAAAGCATACTTTTCCTCAATTGGTAACTGCACCTCCCGCTTTAGCTCGAGCATCCCGTTCCTATTAAGCAAATCTGAATTAGTACATGTATGAATAAAGAATAATGTAAGGCAAAAAAATGTGAGCATAAAATTTTCTAAGGCACACTTGGTAGAAGTATAAAACTGTCTCGAGCCATCAGCTCTACTAAGCACAATCTTATATAGAAGTCTTCCTGGATAATAATATAAAAACCTAAAAAAGCATATAAAAAATATTTTACTTACTTCGACTGCACCCTTGTTGGACTTGAATGCAAAATGGTACTTAGAAGCCCAAGTATGGTTTGAGTTTTCCCAGTCCCAGGGGGACCCTGAAATGAGTTTGGTTAGAGTCGACAAGAAGATATTTTACAACTGGAATAGCTGCAATACATTAATAAAAACCTTGAACCATGTCTCAGATACAGACGCTAGAGAGGGACACTTCATGTCAAATGGAAATAAAAAGGTGATGATCCATAAAGGACCTCAGTGACATGACTGCACTAATATTAATATTAATATTAATTATATTCCAGTAACATCAAATTAAAAATTCAGACGCAACAATTGTTTCCCATGTTTGAATGATAAGAATTACAAAATATAAAAGGGCCAATTGATTTACATCGTGCATAAGATCAGAGTACAAGTCTGTTTCTTGAACAAAAGGACAGCTCATTGCACTAAGCTAGCAAGGATTTGAACCCATGACTTGGTCACAAAGTAGCAACCTTAACATTGCATCCAAGGGAAATCTGTTTCTTTGAGCTCTAAAAAGATTGTCTGCTCAGGCTTCTATAAGGTCATAAGGGAAATCCACAGGCAGATTTTAGTTTTTCTTTCATCTTTATAAAACAAGATATTATACCCAGAGATAGATAAGAAGTTGCTTTACAAGAAAATTTTCCAAAGTCCTATATATGAGAAATTAGTCATTATGACGATACAATTCAACATAAATGAGGACATCAAGTATTACATAAAAGAAATTTCAAGCCTGCAAGAATATTTAAAAAAAAGAGACAAACCTGTATAAGGACAAATGCTTTTGGCGATAGACCTGCCTGCAACAGAAAATACAAGTTTATTGTTTAACAAATAAATAAAAGCTACATGAGACTAATAAGAAAATCTTGCACGTCTAAGAAATGTAATATAAGAGTTGCATGTCAAAGAACAAAGGCTAACGATAATAAATTGGAGATAGGGATAACCCTATACAAAAGCAAAACAAAAGATTTATCTATAAAGTATAGCTTTCCATTCTCTCAACATGTCTAAAGAGGGAAAGTCCCCTATAAAGATTATGAGCTTTACACCAAATAAAAGCTAGGCATCTAATCCTATTCCATGAAACATGCTTGTCAAAAAAACTGTCAGTGAAGGAGAGTTTCCTAGCAATACATTGAGGCAACTCATTTGATAAAGGAAAAAATGAGTGACAATAAGAAAATGAAAATTTGAATATGTAAGGGAGAAAAGAAAATAAGCAAAAACAAGGTACATGATGAAATATTATATGGAAAAGTTGAAAACAATGAAGCAAGAAAACAGAACTCTAATGGATGTTTTATGCATAAAACCATGAACACAGCCGTGCATCCCATATTTTATGGTTAATATTTTATATTCGATGTCAAACTAAGCTGTAAAACCTAACAGATTAACAAAGGTGAAACCCAGCTATATAGAGGTTTTAAATACTTCATTGAACTTCTAAAGGAGAAACTTACTATTATAGCCTCACGCTGATATTGATTGAAAGTACTTTCAACATATTCCTTCAGAGATATTGAGATTTTCCAACGCTCAGCTTCTGTACTGGAATTCTCTCCAACAGCATTTAATATCAAATCCTTGTAAGGGAGGAAGCCAATTGTTCGTACAGCCAAATATTCACGAGCAATGGTGGATAAACTGCACATCTGCATGATTTTTCACACTTTCATGCAACCAAAAAAGCCACAGACATAGCATAGCAAACTGCCAAGAATAAAATAAAAGGATGTATGAAAGTCTCAAGATG
>NC_029774.3:130181653-130185006 GCF_000817695.3 Arachis duranensis
ATTGCGATGAGGATAAGGGATACAAAACATTTTACTGATATAAAATAATAAATAATAAAAAACATACTAACAAAAATTCAAAGGAAGTAAAGTTTGAAAAGTATTCAAATTCATAATTGAGAGGCAATCTCATTTATCACATAGGAACAAAATCAATAAAGGAAACTTTCATGCTTCAGGCAAGAATAAAACAAATGATACAACAAGTTACCTTCATAAAATACAATTGTCTCTCTGACTCACATATATGAGAACGCATGTTAAATAGCCTTGGAGATGATTTTACACTATCTGTATCATAATGAGAGAACTCTCCAGCTAGGTAGAGTCTAGCACGGAGAAGCCTTGTTTCAGAAAATTTTCGTACATTCTCCACCAAAGCAAATGCATATACAGTGGGCAATTTTTTTCCATCCACAAACTGCAGGGTAGCAAGTATATTGATCAACAGAATTCAAATATTTCAGGTTAGGTCTGATTGGATGAACAGGAAGCATATCAACAACAATGTTTTCTGGTTTCCTTAAAAATCAATGCAAGGTAAAGATCTGACTAAAATTAAGAGAACATACATTTGCTTCCCTTCAAGTAACAGACATCGAAAATCTATTTAAAAATCACTTCCAGTAACTATCAGCCGATACTCTATATATCCACAATATGATCAGTAATTAGTAGCGAATTTTCCGCAAAATTCTACAATAATGAAGATTGGGAGAAAAGCAATGCTTCCACTGGGAAACACTACAGCAACAAGACTCATATATCAATGCAACATCCAAGCAAAAAACAGGATGGTAGGAACAGTATACTATAGTACCTTATCTTTGGAGAGCAGTAAAAGATCATTCTGTGATATCGATTCTCCCTCATTTATTTCACACGGAAACTCTATAAAATGAAAGCCATCCCCCTCAGTGTAACTCTTCACCACCCCCAGCTTCCATTCAGTCACTGCATTACACACAAGGGTTCTTCAGCACGATTTTTTTTTTCTCACAATTCAATTTGAAGCATTTAAAACAATAAACATTTCTTAATTTCAAAAAAAAAAGTCTTTTTAACTTGTTCTGTAAGCATATAAAAGCAGAACAACGAAAATCTAAAATAGAAAAATCTTGAGTCTTGAGGCGTTGCCATTACCGAGATAATAATGCAGTGAAGAAAAAAATCATCAAATTGGAATGTGCAAAATATGAAAAACAAAGATACCCTCTTCATCTTCTTTCTCCTTAATAATCTGAGACTTGGCTTCTTCAAAAATAAGAGGCTCGTAAGTGGAAATATAGTCATCAACATCTTTGTATCGAGTCTTCACTTTGACCAACGTGGACGAGGATCCAGCAGCTGCAGCTCCTTCTTTCTCACTGTTTTTCTGCTTCTGAAAACAGACCCATATTCGGAACAGTGTAAGAATTTCTACAATGCTGAAAAAGAAACCAAAATATTGAAAATGAAAAAAAAATATATAGATGGAGAGAGAGAGAGAGAGAGAGAGAGAGAGAGAGAGAGAGAGATGAATGTTATGTCGATATATAGCCTGATATAGATACAGTGCACTTATATGGATAAGCACCTATAAAGAAAAGTAGTCCCAGCTGAGAACAATCTGGTAGAAGCGGCGGATAACGGATTCTTCTTGTAGCTTTTCCTTGTCCACCGCCATCAAACAGTCTTTCCGAGCCTGCCAATGCGCACAGGTTCCTACACTCAGAACCCACCACCAATAGCCGCCGCCACCGCAACTTGTCTTGGTTGGCTGCGGCGAAGAAAATGGGCAAATGTGGCGGAGATGAGAGAATTGTCGCAGGGAGATGGAAGTTGAGTTTACACTTTACGGACCGACCCTTTTCCCGGACAGTTATTTTTTCTTCTTAAAAATTTCAAAACCCACTTAAAACCCCTTGTTCCCCCTTAAATGGGCCCAAGATTTAGGGCTTAGTTACGATTGAGACTTTGAAAGCAAAGATTCTAACATTTGCGTTACTACATAACTGCACCGCGTCACCAATTGTGAAAGACCAAGAACCAATGGCATTACCAACTACCAAGTCTAGAGAAAAAGGAAACCCTCAACAGAGTCAAAATGCATTTTTGTGTAATTAACGAAAGTGATGAAAAAAGTTCGCATAACGTAGCCCATTTATAATTTTATATGTTTAACGAGGGCGTAGGTGGGCTTACAATTGACGCTAACTAAAGGCGGTTATTATTGGGCTTAAGATCGACGCTAACTAAAGTCTGTGGGCTGGCTTACAATTGTCGTTTGGCCCATTTAAAAACTATCCTAGTCGGTATTACATCCAAAAAAATATCCCTGTCCAAAATAAAATACAATAAAATTATCCTAGCAGTATAAAATAATACCAAAAGATAAACAAGAGGGAAAGTAAGAAAAGTAAAAGTTGTGGATAATATTAAAACTGAAAATATAACAGGTATTCTGAAAGCATACGTTAATGTTACTGTTAGTAAAATCTTTTACTTAATAAATATATATATAATATTTTGAAAACTTGAATTTTATAAATTTTCTATTTAAACATTTTTAATTGGTAATTTTAACATCGACATTTGTAATTGAAAAAAAAAACATTATTATGACTTGAAGGCGCCTTAACCTTGGAGAATTTTAGTATACAGATCAAAGTTGGTACAGATTTAAAGATTTATCTACACCACACTTTCTAAAGCCACACTTTAAACTGTAACTCTTTACAAAGAAAAGCGTCACCTAATGGAAAAAAGTAAATTAGAAGATTTAAGAGAAGAAATAATCAAGTTATCAAAATTAATAGACCAAAAATTAATGATTTTAACTAATGTTAACTGTAATGACACCGAATTCTTAAAATCAATACAAAATGATTTTTCTCAAAATCTTTATTTTACTATAAGTTTTATTGAAGGACTTCAAAAACCTGAAAAAACTTATTTTTCACACGAAATTTCTAAGAAATGTTATCATGGAAATGATTCCCCACATTTTTATCATACTTTTAACCCACAATTAAATTCTATAGTAGATATGCTTGAAGAAATATTAGTATCCATAAAATTTCAAAGAAATAAAGAAAAAGAGAATCCCAAAGAAGAAAAATTTCAAAATATAATCAACATAACAGATCTAAAAGTAAAACCACCACTAAAATTATGAATATTGAAGAAAAAATAGAAGAAGTTACAATGCTTTTTAAACAATTAAAAATAGCTCAAGAAAATAATATTATCGAACATGGTTTTCAAATAGAAGAAGAATTAGTAAATTCTGAAAATATAGAAAATGAAGAACACATCCTAGATTATTCAAGTGACGAAGAACCAGCAATTCCAATACAAGTAAAAAATGAAGC
>NC_029774.3:130185062-130186091 GCF_000817695.3 Arachis duranensis
TTTCATACTAAAGGAACTATAAGAGATTATATGACATCAATAGAAAACCAAATAATAGAAAAATTTAGCAACAAAAACAACAGCTTATGATAAGATATTATATATAATGATGATTCTATATAAAGAATTTTTTGGAAAAAATATTATAGATCATAAACAATAAGTCTATAATAAAGAATATCAAGAAGCAAAAAATCATTTAGCTAATATCCAGATATATGATCTATGTAATGTGGAATCTTATATATGTGAATATAGAATACATTATTACAAATTAAAAGAAGAAGATAAAAATCATTATCTTAGTATGTATATAACAAAACTTCTATATCCTGCTAATGAATTTATAATGGGAAGATTTATAAGAGAAATAAATATAGGGACAATTGAAAATAATTTTGGTGGAGCAACCGCTGCAATAAGAGAGGAAATAAAAGAGCGTTGTATGCAAGAAGCAACTCAAAAAAGATTTGCAAATATAATTAGAATCTGCTGTCAGGATAATAAAGAGATACCCCAAAAATATGGGCTTAATAAAAATTTTCAGAGAAAGAGAAAATATCAATTTAGAAAAAGAAAATACTATCCAAACTGGAGAAAAAAGAGATATTTTAAAACAAGAAATAACAATAAAAACAAAAGGCAAAAAAGTGACTATTGCCCAAATAAAGAAGAAAAATGTAAGTGCTGGTATTGCCAAGAAGAAGGACATTATGCAAATGAATGTCCGAAAAAGAAGGATAAAAAAGATCTTACTAAACAAATAGAAATTGCTAAGTCTTGTTTTATGGAACCTTTAGAGGAATCTGATGATAACCTAGACTATATTTTTGAATATGTATCAGAAACAGACTCAGAGGCTGAGTAATAATGCCACATTATTACTATAAAAATAACAGAAAAATTTATAAATGCTTTTATAGATTCTGGAGCAACACAATGCTTTGCTAGTTCAAACATAAAACTTGATTGGAAAAAATTAAAGAAACCATTAAGAGTTAGAATAGCTGACAAATCAATACATAAAAT
>NC_029774.3:130187877-130252527 GCF_000817695.3 Arachis duranensis
TACAACGCATTAGATCAAGAAATTCAGAAATACGAAGAAGAACTTGAAAAATGCAAGCATTGTCAGCAAATAAGGACACAGATCCAATCCCTCAAGAAGGCCATCGAAGCAATGAAATCAACACAACAACCAAAACCATCAGAGTTCAGCCAGCTAAGCGTGGTGGACAAATCAGGTGAAGAAAAAATTCCAGAAAATAAAACAATTGCTGAAATTATCAAAAAATCCACTCAAGATAAAAATATTATGTAATTTATAATGGCCCCATGAAAGGAGTATATGATGCCTGGGAAAAAGCAGCACCATTTACACATCAATCAATGATAATTTATAAAGGAGGGTTTTTAACACTGGAAGAAGCAAAGGAATCTTTCAGGGAATATGAAGCTTTTCATCCAGAGCAAACCCTAAAAAGAGTAGATAAAGCTCCAATTCAAACCCAGAGGACAGGAATAATAAGAAATATTCCTACAAGGGCTAAAATCAAGGAAAAGAAAAGGGTCTGTAGATCAAATCTCAAAGAAACCCTTAACATAGTCCTAAATTGGACTGAAGAAAAAAGGGCAATCTTGGGATATTATCCTATTGCGAAAGAACAGCTAACAAAGCTGGTTATATTTCCAGAGGCTTCCCCATCTGACACCTATCAGTTTTTCCAGTATGGATTAATTGATACAATTTTAATTTTTAATGATTTGAAAATTATTAGTGAGTTTCCTGCAGGATTTATTGATGCAGTAAAGAGATTTAAAAATATGATTGACAATGTAAATCCAAGGGATATATCCCTAAAATTTACGAATAGTCAACCTATTTTTAATGAAGAAGAAGAATGCTTGGTTCCAGCACATCAAGTAATCTTCATGTCCGTTTTCCCAGAAAATTTTCAACCAATTGATCAAGTTCAAAATTTAACAATCTACAGTCATGAAGGAAGACTAGCCAGTACACTAGCAAGGGTCTTCGAAAGAACTCAAAAGATAACAAGGGAATCTCACACAAGAATCAACTATAAAAGCAGAATACTTTGCTTGTGTCCAGTCAAAGGAATGAAATTGAAGAAAGAGATATGAGACTCTTAGTAGAATTTGAATCAGCATTCTACAACTTATCTGGACTCTTAGAAAAGCTCCCCGAAGGGATAAAAAGGAATCTCTGCTATTTGATAAAAGACAGAGAAGACCACAAGTGCCAGCTATGTGTCACAGAGTTATCTGAAGAAAGCAATAATAAAACGGAATCAACCCACATGATAAAAGAAGAAGACAACACATCTGAAGGTCACATGATGAAAGAGGAGGACAGCACATCTGAAGCATCTCTCAACATTATTGCATAGTGACGTAAGCGCTTAGGTCATAGAGCACCAACGATGTAGCTGGTGCAAGATAATAAACAATGACGTAAGCAATGACGTCATAAGAAGGGTAAGGATGGGAATTGTCCATCAGACCCAACCATTATAAATAGGTTGCTTAGGCAATTGTAAAAGGCATCAGACAATAGAAAGCAGAAGGCTAAGAGTACTCATATGCTAGGAGAGCAAGGAGGAAGCTGCCAAGGCGATTCTAAAGTCTGAAGAAGAATTCCCTTAGGAAAACCCAATTCTAAACTCCCCTCTGGAGTTAGTATTTACAATCTCCCCTCTGGAGATAAAAACATCTTATGTAAAATATTCTAAATAAAGGAAGTTTTTCTCCAGAAAGGTACGCCTTTATCTTAATCTCATAGTTATGAATTATTTAGAAAGTTTAGAATTAACGGAAGAATCTGATTATTATAGATTATCTGCCTTATTAGATAATGAAAAACAGGCTGTTCTAAAAACGAAATTAAATCTCAAATCGAATGAAAATTTTAATAAACAAAATCTTTTAAAAGAAGTTTTTAATAGAAAAAATATAATATACTATGGAAAAATTCAACTTGAAGCTCCTATAAAGATAAAATCCGCCAATGGAGAACTTGAAATAGCTTTGATAAATGATGAAGAATTGAGTAAACAAATTGAGAAAATTAAGGATCAACAAAAAAGATCTAAAATTGGATGGATTCATATTAGTACTATACAAGTCTTAATCAAATCTACATATATGAAAGGAATTAATTCACCAATAAGCTTAGCAATCTGTGATAAAAAGAATTACTGATGACCCAATAGATCAAATAATTGGAATTGTTCATGGAAACTTGGCAAACGTAAATGTTAAATTCAATGCCCACCTTGGATATGCTATACCTTTATCAACTGAAAATCTTGGAAGATCAATAAGTTTGGCTGACAATAAATAAAGAGAAAATATATGTAACCTATCAAGACAAGAAACAAGAGCTCTTTGAAAAAGAAAATCGGTTGAATTATTTACAGTTTTCTGAAATAAATCAAAGAGCATTTGAAGCTCTAAAAATAATCTATGACAAATTGAAAGGAGAAGTTGAAGAGTTAGAAAAATTGATAGAATCTCTAGAAAATAGTGATGAATCGATGATAGAATTTGCAGAAATTTTAAGATAAATAATGAAGTATACAAAGATTGAAAGACCAGAAAACAAAATAAAAAGAAAAAGGGCGAAAAAATTAAAAAGTAAAATAAAGGAGTATAAAAGGGAATTAAATAATCTTCAGTTCGAAATTAGTGACCTTATAATAAAAAGGATAGAAATAAGAACAAATATAAACAAGTTGGAACTAAACTTAAAAAATTTATAAATGCCTGGAACACCATATTATGACTTAAAAGAATTAAAGCTTTTGAAAGAAAAAATGGAGAATGAAGTTGAAAAATTAAAAAGATATTTAGAAACAACAGAAAGTGTAGAAATAAAAGAAGTTTTGGAGGATTTGAAAAATTATATTAAAGAAAAAGACAAACAGATAAAAGATTTTATATACAATAATCAAAGCAAAAAAGAATATTATAAACTAAAACAAGATTAAAAAAAAAACTATAAAAATTAGTAATAGTAGAAATGCTCAATACTTTTTATGAAATTACAAATCATAAAGTACCATCAACCAAATCTATACAAATTATAAACTCATTCGAAGCAAAATATGAAGAGTTAATAATCTTGAAAAAGAAATTACATTTTAAAAATTGGTATCAGAGCCAAATTAACGATTAAGAGTAACACTTTTTCTTTAAGTAATACTTTTAGTGACACGCTTTTAAATCAATAAAAGACAAAAATCTGTAAATCTGTACAAAAGTACATCTGTACAGTAGATGGACCCTAACCTTGCATATCTAATATGGTTGATGGTTAGTTGACGCGTTCAACATTATTATTATACAGAGGTTTTATTTAAGTATTTTTTATTTTTATAAATAAAATAATTATGATAATTACTGAAATAAATAATTTTAAAAATATTTATCAAAATAAATAATTCAGTCTTATCTCGTTTATAATGTGCACGAGATAATTATACACGTATCTCGTTTATAGTGCGTCACTAGATAAGACACGTGTATATCTTGTTTACACTATAAACGAGATGTATGAAGACAAATTTTCATCCGCTATAAAAGGATGTGTAACTCTTGACATTCTCTACACACATTTCATATCTTTTTGTCTTGGTTTTCTCACAAAAACAAGGCAACAATGCCCAGTAACAACTAGGGATGGCAATTTTTCCCGGCGAGGCGGGTATCCGCGAGAAATTACCCACCAGAGGACAGATTTGCGGGTCATTTTCTCCTCGCGGGGACGGGAGACGGATATCCGTTTAATAAACAGGGCGGGGGCGGGGGCGGAAAGAGAGGTACCCGCCCCGTGATACCCGTATAATATCCGTATAGATGAAATTACATAAATATCCTTATATATATTATATGATGGAAACCTAAAAAGCTAATTCACACCTTTGCCTCACTCCCTCAATCTCTCATCAGATCACTCTCACTCTCTCAGGTCTCACCCTCTTCCTCTTCCTTCCTCCCTTGCTGGTGTCGCTCCGTGCTTGGTTCTCACAGCGTTGGCGCCACCTGCACCCGTCTCACCTCTACTCCACAAAGACGAAACTGCTCCAGCCATGTCTCTGCCATCATCATCTTCTTCAGATCTGTTGTCACCAGCCATGCCTCCGCGTCTAGAGGAGACGATAGTCATCTTCACGCTGCGCGCCTGAGGAGAACCATTGCAGTTTTCGTCACCGTCTAGAGGAGAGTTGTCTTTGTCGTCGCCGACATAGGAGCGAGATCCGCCTTCATCCCCGTCCAGAGAAGATCGTCCTTCATCGCCACCAGAGGAGAGCCAATGTTGCTCGCCTTCCTTCTCTCATTGCGTCGCTCAGTGCTTCCTGCTCGAACCTTCGCCTCTGTTCCACCTCTACTTTGCCGTTTTAATGCATATTTTGATTTTTAATTGATGAAATTGCTATGGTTTGAATTCTATTCATGTGAAATTGGATTTAGGATTAGGGTTTGAATTCTGTTAATTGGTACATTTGGATTTAGAGATTGATTTTGTTGCTGTGAAATTGAATTTAAGGTTTGGAGTTTGAATTCTTACTGGAAAATTGGATTACAATACTGAGTTTGGCTTTAGACTATATATCTTTTATTTTTTAATTTTGCTATTTTTTAAATGTTTTTAAATCTTTTTTAAAAATCCGTGGATATCCACGGAGACCCCGATCCCCGACGGATACGGGGTCCCCGTTACCCATTGCGGGGACGGGGACGGATTATGGGTGGCGGGGGCGAGGGACGGGGGCATGTCCCTGCCCCATGGGAACCCGTTGCCATCTATAGTAACAATGTATACATAATTGTGTGTGTTTATCCCAATTATCGTATGAGAAATAGCGACAACGGGGTGACATTTGAGTGTGAGAATCCGATATTATTGCGCATTAAAGTTGAAGAGTCTGATATTGTGACAGTGGGCGGCGGTTTGGTCACATGACGACAAATCTGTCAGAGTGCGTCAATGCAGTTCTAAAGGGGACACAATACTTGCCGATCTCCGCCATCGTGCACATCACGTACGAAAGACTTCAAAAGTTATTCGTGACGAAAGGCAGGGATGCGCATTCACAGATGGCGGCCGGATGCCGCTTATCCCAAAGGCTTGTGGCAGCCATTGAGAAGAATAGAGAAGACATCACGAAGATGTGTGTCACTCATTGTGAAGTCACGGAGGCACCCCCAACTGGGGCCTCGTGTGCGCGTAGGCCTAGGTGGTACGCCACGTCTTGCAGGATGATCATGACCTCATTCCACGGGAGATGAAACGTGTGCGTCTCCGGAAGTCAGCGCTCTACGAATGCCGAAATTAGGGAATTGTTAAAAGTGAACTCCCTGAGGGGCACCATGTCGCCGAATCCAGCCTCAGTCAGATACGGACGATGCGTCTGGTGGAAGAAGGGTATGACTCACTCGCCGCGGCAGTAGAAGGCGAGGCTTCTGAAGAATAAAAAAATTTAGCCTTATAGCAAAATAATTTTAAATTTTTTGTTTATTGAATTCTTAAACACTTTTCTAACTCATTATATCAATTTAATATGATATATAAAACATTAAATTTAAATAAATAGTCCTTTCTAACTTACAACTAGTTCGACTTAAGAACATATTTCTATGTTTCTAACCTAAATTACATATTACATACTAAATGGAACCTAAGTAGAACAATGTAAGTAGTAACAACTTAGAACAAGTAAAATTGAGTTCCAAACTAATAATTATGTCCTAACAATCTTCCACAAGCAAAAAAGAATTCCAAATTTTTACTAGAGACCTACTGCTAAAACTACAAACTATGTTTTAGTTATTCGCGACTACTCTAACCATGGCCACATACAAAAAAAAATTTCATACGGGATTAAACTAGAATTAAACAGAACAAAACAAACCTCAAAATCGACGGTCCCGACGTAATGCAATGTCTCGTTCACTCTGTTGATGTCTCCATCGTTTCCCGCCTGGCACGCCATCGCAGTATCAGTCGATAATATGGTCAGAAATGGATAATAGAGAGGAGAAAGTGGGTTGACAAAGTCAAAGTGGAGTCCAAAACACGCTTTGAACGACATATACTTATAGGCGTCGACAGGCCTTATCTCGTTTATAGTGTAAATGAGATATGTGCATAATCATCTCGTTTATACTGTAAATGAGATAAGACTGAATTATTTATTTCGGTAAATATTTTTTAAATTATTTATTCCAGTAATTATTATAATTATTTTATTTATAAAAATAAAAAATCCTTTATTTAAAGGTGTAGGTAGCTGAAATCACCAAAAATTTATTTTGATCTTCCAAAAATGGAAATCTTCCGTCTCCACTAACCTACCTTCAAAAGAAAAATACAAATAAGGCAAAACAATAATACAATCTATAAAATAAGAGTACAGAAATACAACATAAAGTAATTTAGTATTTATTGTTCTTTATATTTAATAATTTAATAGGTATTTATTTTAAGGTTAACAAAATGTTTCAAAAATTTAATTCCAAAAAATATTTTTGCGTGTGTGTTTTTGTTAGATTACTTAATTCCAAAATACCATCTACGTATCTACATATTTATTTTATCATCATTAATGATTAATTATTTAACTTAATAAAAACTTGATAATTAACATGGGAACATCAACATTCATGAATAAGTTTATGTCAACAATTAGACATGATAAAATTGTAAAATGTTTTAACTATTCATTTAATTAAATTATTTCTTTTGAATATCATTTAAACAATAAACGTGAGAAAATATTTTTTCACTAAAATTGTAATACACAATTGAATATGAGAAAAAAAATCAATCTTTCTCAACCAATAATTGATTCTTATTTATCTTCTTTTTTTAATTTCTCTTTCATATATCATTAACTTTTGTCTATTCATTATTTTCTAACATTATTAATTAAAGAATTTAATTATTAACAAAATCTATTGAATATATGCAATTTTTGACACAAATAATATTTAAAAATTAAAGATATTTTAGTTAGAGATGAGATTGAAGGTCTAACTTTTACAGGGAAAAAAAATGAAGAAGGTAAAAAAAATGGAGAAAAGAAACCGACCTATTGTTTTGAACAGTATAAAAAGTAAAAAGAATGCTCTTCTACTCTGCATCAATAAAATCTTGATCACACAACACAGAGAGATATCTATCGATGATGGCAACAGCGGTTTCTGCATGCGAAAGCAAGATCAACCGCAAACCCGCTTCCCCCTTCTTCTCCAAATCGGAGATCGAAGCAGCGAAGCAACTCATACAACTCAGTAGCAGCGGTGACGAAGAACAACAACAATACGATCATCATCATCAAAGCATGAGCAACAACAGCTGCAGCTACAGCGTGGTTCAGGGGACCAATAATAGCGGCGGTTGCGATGTTGTTTCGTCCGCCGCAGCGGTGGATGAAGAAGAAGATGAAAGCAGGTTGCTTCCGACGAGGAAGAACAAGAGGTACCGGTTCCTTGAGGATTTGTACAGCGTTACAGTTCCTATTGTTAAATCCAAGAAGAAGAAGACATCAATTAAGAGCAGAAAGTGATAATCCATGACTCCATGTTATTAATATTAACATCTTCACATGTGCAGTGTTACAATAATAATAACAATAATAAGCTAACTTTCTATCAAAGTTTGTATATATTACTGTTACTGTTATTATCTATTGAGAATAGGAATATCGTTTCATGTTTTGGTTTCTGGAAGCCTCTAGAATTTTCTCGTTTATTACCATGGAGTATTCAATATTCAATATATGTATACTATAAATCGATCGAGTACAATTAAAAATTAAAGGAGATTCCAACTATAGAATCTCTCTCCCTCGCAGATGGTGAAGATCTAGCGAAACATGGATTCCACTAAGTAGCTATAGTTATTATTCATTGAATATAATAATAATAACACTGCGGCTTTGGAATTGAGGTCTGATTTTGAGAAATCAATTCGGGTTGCGATTTTAGGACAATACAGGGTAATTGGGGTTTTCAAAATTCCAATTTTGAGCACAGAAAATCGAATGGGGGTGGGTGTTATTGTTTCGTAGAAGCAATAGTATTATGATCGTCGCGCGCAAGAGTTCATGGCATTCAGTAAGTAGGACATAAAATGTTAAAAACAAGATATAAAAAACGGAAATATAAAATTTAGTATTGTTAATATTTTTGTATTTTTTTTCAGAATAAATATAAAATATATTAGTTTAATATATTTAGATATAATGTTTTTGTTTATATTTTATTTATTAAATATAATTTTTTTTATATTTTTATTTTATTATTTTATTTTTGTAAACAAACACAGCCTAAGTACTTTACATGCCAAATGTAGTGGCTTTGTTTGTCAAGATTTAGTTTAGCTTATTTTGATGGTTAACTAATAGTTAGTCAATAAAATAATCAGTTTGCTACATATTTAAGCAATATTGTTATGTAAGTTTAACCAAGTAGATTTAACATTAACAAAAATTACTTTTATTAAAAAGAGTGTGATTACACATGCACACATCATTTTTTCAACTAAGTCATTTTTCGCATTCTTCCTCTTTCTTTTTCTCATTCTTCTTGTTCTCCTTCTTTTTCTTCATCCCGTATTTTTTTCTCACTGTTATTCTTTTATTATTGCTGTTGTTGTTATTGCAGTAAAAAGTGAGGAGAAAAAATTTTGAATTATGCAGGACAACGAGTCCAAATACACTTTAATTCACTCAAAAATGAATCAAAATTATATAATAATTGTGACACAATTAACTTAAAAAAAAGAGAAGTAAAAAATAATGATAAAGAATCTGCAGGTTTGATAAAGAATCTGTAGAAAATAATGGATGTTAATAATAATAGATTTTCCATATAAACTTAAAGATTTTTGCATGTGAATTTCAAGTTCAACTCAGGAGAATTTAGCTACAACAGACGAAAAGATTTTTAAAAAGGCCTTTTAAAAAAAAAGAGTATATATATTCATGGTATCTTATATTAAATTCATAATTCATATCAAAACAATTTGAGAGATTTTATTTTATGGGATTGTGAAGGTTGATCAAATACTTTTTTCTCTGCCTTTGTAGAATATTTGAGAAATATTCATTATATTCATTTTTTCTTGTTATGTTTTTTCTATTCAATTTTACTGGTTTTCTAATACCTTGTCCAAGAGCTAAACTCAAATTTAATATACAAATTGTGTTAAATTTGAGTAAATTAAGAAGAATTTTGAGAAAATGAAATAAGAAGGAGATGATGAAGAAGAAAAAGATGAAAAAGAAGAAGAAGAAGCAGTAGAAGATGAGGAGAAAGAGTTTTGAATTGTGCAGGACAATGAGTCCAAATGCACCTTAATTCACTCATAAATGAACTGAAATTACATAACAATTGTGACACAATTAACTAAAAAATGAGTATAAATTTACCATAATAATTGCGACACATAAACTCAGTTTAAAAACAAGCACATATAACACCCCGATTTTCCATATAATTATTCTCAAAAATTCTGTGACGAGAAATTTGATAAATATCTGAGAATCACCTCATCATAAAATAATAAGGCAGATTTAGACTTGATAAGCGAAAAGAATAGATATATCATGTGAGATAAAAACGTATCCTAAGCTAAAAATCGTACCAAACAAACTCCACCCTTTCATAATCAAACCGATTTTTCACCATTATAAAGTCACAGTTTTCTTTTTCCTTTCTCCACATACTTCTATCAAACATCACAAACACTATGTCTTTAATTATTCATTATGAATTAATTAAAGGAAAGTATAAATATATCATTAAGATTATTCAATTATGAACCAACACACATTAAATAATTTTTTTTCGGTTCAACCAAACCATAGACATACCCATCATCAGGAACCTAAGCATGATTAAAGCACTAATCTTCTTCATCCTTCTTATGGAAAATGAAACAGAGAGAAACCCCCAACCAAGGTTACACTTTTTGGTTTTCTCATGTGATGATGGACCCTGGTTAGGTGTTCTCTGGAGGAGGAACCACACAACTCTCTTCATCACCTCATTTCACTTCTTCTTCTCTTATTTATATGTCCACCACTTCTTTCGGGTCTTCTTTTTCAAATGCAAAAATAGAATCAGGAATGAGAAAGCAGGAGAACAACACTGGGAGTAGGAGTGACGCCAAAAGGAAGTTAAGGAGGAGTGTTTCCAATTTTTCTGGTTCTCCATCAATTAGAGTAGCAAAAGGAGCAGAGTGATGGCATGAGATGGGGTTGACCGAAGCTGAAAGGGATGACCGAAGCTGAGGAGGCACACCCATCTATTTTTTATTTTTCTCTGTTGATTCTGTTAGAATGGTTCCAAATCACAAGCAAGGAAGGAGTCTTGTTAAGAGCAACAAGCAAGCAAAATTCCCATATTTATGTTCATCAAAGAAGGTAAGGGATAGGATAGATAGAATATTATGTTTTCTATTGTGTGTGCTTGTGATGATTGATGGTTCATTATGTGCTTGATTGATGAGGAGTGCATATTGAATTTTTGTTATGATACAATGCAGAAAAGTGAACGTTTAATTATATATGTGCACTTGTAAAAAGGTGAATTGAAGAGTCTGAACTCTTGGGGCTGTGCTAATCACTCTAACAACTTTGATTAGTTAAAAGAAAGATAGAATTATGGTTTTAGAGGAATTTTAGGCTTAGATATAAAATTTGGTATGTGAGGTTCTTAAATTACTTAATGCAGAATTTTTTCATATTTGGCAGCGACTTAAAATGAATTCTGGGAGTAGTCCAGACCACCATTTTAGATGAAATTATTTTTTTGTAAAACCTTGGTGTGTCTTGAATGTTTCATAAAAATTTAAAGAAATTTGTCCAAGTGATTTGGGATATATGAATTTTTGAATCTTGGTAGTTGCTGTTGAATTTTTTTATTTTTCAGTTCTACAGTGTCATCTTCTAACTACTAGAACTTTCGATTTACTCAACATATTAAGTTGCTATAAAAAATATTTTGTTCTGTAAGTCTATTTTAGTTGAGTATAAGTTTCATGTTCATAGCTATTTTGTAGACTTGATTAAGTCTTTTGGAAGCTGGGTTGCTTGCTAGGAATTCTGAACTGATTTATGAAAACAGGGCATCACTTTCAATTAATAATTAATTAATCAAATAAAGTGATATGAATCTGAAACTTATTTGATCTAAAACTTAGGGTTGTTGAGTATAATCTCACCAAAATTTAGAAGCAACGGATTAGAATTGAAATTATTGTGGATTTTATAAAAACATTGATGCTTGTTGTTTTTCTGAATCCTTATGAGTGCAGTAGCAGAATTTTAAAACTTTGTATGAAATTCAATTCTAATATAAATGCAGTAAAACTAATTCAAATTAAATATTAGGATCTCTAGAATGACCTTACCAAAAGAGATAGTTCGTGCGTAAGCTTTCACAACATAAAAACCACATAACAAGACAACAATGTGCTATTCCAAAAATCTAGAATAATAGTCTCAATTTTTCTTCAATAGCTAGCATTAGACTGTCCAGAAAAATATGATTCTTAGTTCTTTAGAAACTTGTGTTCGATACAAATGCGTGGACATAAAGATTGTGTGAATTTGAGTCCGTTTGTTATATCGATTATTAAATAAAAGACTGGTCACTAGGGAGGTATTAGGCTAAACAAGTGAGGAAATGGATAAGAATGTAAGTTGTCCCTATAAATGTTTAAAGTTAAAAGGTGATGCGGATGTATGTTTAGTAATATGGTGATGCGGAGGTATGCATATCTATAAGGTGATACGGAGGTATGATGAAAAGAAAGGAAATGAGAAATAATGAATCAAAGAGATAATTGAAAATTGTAATTATTCATGAGAATTGTATGTTTGAATGTGCCTTTGTGCCAAACTGCTAATGCGAAAGTACCTGCTTAACTGATAGTCTAAGGTTGCTAATGCGAAATGTCCGCCTAACTGATAGCCATAATGAAAAAGATAATTGAGAATTGTTTGTTTTGTTGGGCCTTTATGCCAAATTGCTAATACAGAAGTGTCCGCCTAACTGATAGCCCTACTTTGCTAATGCGGAAATGTTCGCCTAACTAATATTCCATTTCTTACTGTGATGCAGATAGAAATGTTGTTGTAAAGTGACCTAACTAAGACAGGTAATCGTGATGCTAAGACATCCTAACTGACATGGATTCGCCAATGATGATACCAATGTGCCTGACTGACACAGTAGAGAAACCATATTCAGGGTTCGTTCCGAGTAACGTCGGGTTGCGGGTAGACAACTGACGCATGAGCTCATGACTTGCGCTGGGAATATGCATGCATCATAAATTCTTTGCGCATTTTATTGTAATTGTTTATTGTTCATTCTTTCTACTATGTGCTATCTTCTTCTTGTTAAATTTTTATTCTCTAATTCTTGTCTGTATTTTTAAAATTATATAATTTACAATTTCTCCAAAGTTTATAATAAGATAGTAAAATTAGGAATAACAGTTATAGAGAATAGCATAAAAAGCGACGTCGATCCCAAAGGAAGACACCACGAAAGAGTTATGTCAGAGCCTGCAATACGGGAATAGTCGAGAGACTTAGTAAGCGAGTCATTACGTTAGATTTATAACCCTAGGTCTTACGAGAGGGGTAGGTTTTCCGCGCTACACATTATTGAGAACCATATAGGTTCTCATCCCTTCCTTTTTCCTTTTCCCCACAGATGGAGGATTTTGACTTGACTGCTGCCACCGGAGTTCTATCCAGAGAGGTACCAGAGGAGCATGTATTTTTGAACCCTACAGGAGATGCTTGAGACTAGTCCTGAGACGATGTCTGCTTACTTGTTCCCCAATGGTGGAAAGAACGTAGGATAGATAGTCTTTGTTCCTTAGACGTTGCCTTCCCTCACCTTTGTAGCATTTTTGAGGGGTAGGACTTGATACTTTCTTTTCTTTTGTTAGTCCGGGTACCAGCTTAAGGGTTTTCTATATGAACCAGGTATCTGGAAAGTTGTCAGTTGTTTATACGTATATATATATATAATGTATATCTAAGTATGTCAAGTTTGTGTGAACTAACTTGAGATATATATATGTATGAGAGTTTTCTGTAATCTTGTTACTAATTTAATTTTGCTATTAGTTTGGTATTTATTTTATATTGTATATCTTTGGTGATATTTTTTTATTGCTGCTAATGGGTTTGTCAAGAAGAGCATATGATAAAAATAAGCTAACATACACGATTCCGTTAGTACGAAAGGCTCATATGTAGTAAATAGCATCGAGTCTAGAGTTTTATAGGGCTACTGAGAAGTAACACCTGACGACTGGCAGTGATCCAGACCTGCTAGAAATTGGATTGTTACAACTTAAAATCAGAGCAGTTCGTTCCTAATAGAGCCTGGGAATGGACTGACTATGCTTCGTTGCATACTCAGCTTTTTGTTTTCTCATGCTGTTAGGGTATCTTCGTTGATACATTTAGCATGATCGTCTACGAGCGCTTGTTCAAAAATTATTCACACTTGACCTGATATGTTAAGACTGATCACCTTGATGTAGATTGTTGGGAATGAATAAGACCTCAATGACTGTGAGTAGACGAACTTATCAATATAGGATTTCTTGCAACACATGCGATTAGCAGATATACTGCCATCATAAAACTTTTAAACGCTGATGACCACATTTGTGTGGGACGCATATGCTGTACTTAGAAGTACGGTTGACTGTTAAATGCTGGGATAGGAATAGTATGAGAATGGTAACGATGAATCCAAGACAGCTCGATGTGAGTGATGCACAGTGGAAGCGTGGTGACACGAGATACGAACGTGAAGAGTTTCCATCGACTTCGCTTATGGATGACCTTAGGATCGAACTCCTTTCCGTGTAACATGAGTAATGCCTTAATATAGTACCATAGTTAGGACATGTTCTTCTTAAGAATTTTCAATCCTTAGGTATACTCGAAGTTTCGAGGGTAAAACTTTTTGTAATGTGGATAGGATATAACACCCCAATTCTCCACATAATTATTCTTAGAAATTCTGGGATGAGAAATTTGATAAATATCTGAGAATCACCTCATCATAAAATAATAAGACGGATTTAGACTTGATAAGCGAAAAGAATAGATATACCATATGAGATAAAAATGTATCCTAAGCTAAAAATCATACCAAACAAACTTAACCCTTTCATAATCAAACCGGTTTTTCTCCATTATAAAGTCACAGTTTTCTTTTTTCTTTCTCCACATTTTTTTATCAAACATCACAAACACTATGTCTTTAATTATTCATTATGAATTAATTAAAGAAAAGTATAAATATATCATTAAGATTATTCAAATATGAACCAACACATATTAAACAATTTTTTTCGATTCAACCGAACCATAGGCATACCTATCATCAAGAACCTAATCATGATTAAAGCCCTAATCTTCTTCATCCTTTCTTTGAAAAATGAAAAGAGAAACCCCCAACCAAGGTTATACCTCTTAGTTTCCTCGTGTGATGATGGGCCCTGGTTAGGTGTTCTCTGGAGGAGGAACCACGCAACTCTCTTCACCACCTCATCCCACTTCTTCTTCTCCTATTTATATGTCCACCGCTTCTTATGGGTCTTCTTCTTCAAATGCAAAAATAGAATCAGGAACGAGAGAGCAGGAGAACAACAGAGGAAGTAGGAGTGATGCCAAAAGAAAGTTAAGGAGGAGTCTTTCCAATTCTTCTTGTTCTCCATCAATCAGAGCAACAAGAAGAGCAGAGTGATGGCATGAGATGGAGCTGACCGAAGCTAAGGAGGCACACCCATCTATTTTTTATTTTTCTCTGCTGATTTTGTTATAACGGTTGCAAATCACAAGCAGGGAAGGAGTCTTGTTCAAAGCAACAAGCGAGCAAAATTTCCGTATTTGTGTTCATCAAAGAAAGTAAGGGATAGGATAGATAGAATATTATGTTTGCTGCTACGTGTACTTGTGATGATTTATGGTTCATTATGTGCTTGATTGATGAGTAGTGCATATTGAATTTCTATTATGATACGATGCAGAAAGTCAACGTTTAATTATGTATGTGCACTTGTAAAAATGTGAATTGATGAGTCTGAGCTCTTAGGACTGTGCTAATCACTCTAGTAACTTTGATTAGTCAAAAGAAAGATAGAATTATGATTTTAGATGAATTTTAGGCTTAGATATAAAATTTGGTATGTGAGGTTGTTAAATTACTTAATGCAGAATTTCTGCATATTTGGCAACGACTTAAAATAAATAATGGGAGCAGTCTAGACTACTTTTTTGAATGAAATTGTTTTTTGTGAAACCTTGGTGTGTCTTGAATATTTCATAAAAATTTCAAGGAATTTGGCCAAGTGGTTTGGGATATATGAATTTTTGAAACTTTGTAGTTGCTGTTGAATTTTCTGGTTTTTCGGTTCTGCAGTGTCATCTTCTAACCAATAGAAATTTCGATTTAATTAACATATTAAGTTGCTACTAAAGAAATTTTGAAGGTCTGTAAGTCTATTTTGATTGAGTACAAATTTCATGTTCATAGCTATTTTGTAGACTTAATTAAGTCTCTTGAAAGTTGGGTTGCTTGCTGGGAATTCTGAATTGATTTATGAAAATAGGGAATCACTTCCAATTGACAATTAATTAATCAAATAAAGTAATATAAATCTGAAACTTATTTGATCTGAAACTTAGGGGTGTTGAGTGTAATCTCACCAAAATTTAGAAGCAACAGATTAGAATTGTAATTATTATGAATTTTATAAAACACTGTTCCTTGTTATTTTTCTGAATCCTTATGAGTGTAGTAGCAGAATTTTAAAACTTTGTATAAATATCAATTCTAATCTAAATAAAGTAAAACCTAATTCAAATTAAAGATTAGGATCTCTAGAATGACATTACTAAGAGAGATAGTCCGTGCGTAAGCTTTCGCAACATAAAAATCACATAACAAGACAGCAAGGTGCTGTTCCAAAAATCTAGAACTACAGTCTCGATTTTTCTTAAATATCTAACGTTAGACTATCTAGAAAAATATAATTCTTGGTTCTTTAGAAACTTGTGTTTGATAGGAATGCGTGGACATAAAGTTTGCGCGAATCTGAGTCTTTTTGTTATATCAATTATTAAATAGAAGACTGGTCGCCAAGGAGGTATTAGGCTAAACAAGTCAGGAAAATGAATAAGAATGTAAGTTGTCCCTAGAAAGGTTTAAAGTTAAAATGTGATGCGGAGGTTTGCTGAGTTATGTGGTGATGCGGAGGTATACATATTTATAAGGTGATGTGGAGGTATGATGAAAAGAAAGGAAATGAGAATCAATGAATCAAATATATAATTAAAAATGGATAATTATTCCTGAGAATTATATGTTTGAATGAGTCTTTGGGCCAAACTGCTAATGCAGAAGTGCTTGCCTAACTGATAGGCTAAGGTTGCTAATGCGGGAATATCCGCCTAACTGAGAGCTATAATGAAGAAGATAATTGAGAATTGTTTGTTTTACTGGGCCTTTATGCCAAATTGTTAATGCGGAAGTACCCGCGTAATTGATAGCCTAAGGTTGCTAATGCGGGAATGTTCGGCTAACTGATAGCCCGTTTCTTACTGTGATGCACATAGAAATGTTATTATAAAGAAGCTTAACTCACACGGGTAACTGTGATGCCAATGTATCCTAACTAACATGGGTTCGCCCATGATGATACCAATGTGCTTGACTTATGTAACACCCTAATATTCAAATCCTTATGCTCAAGTCATAAGTCAATGATATTACGGTGGTACGACTCTCAGGCGGATTTTTAATATATAAATATAGGTAAATTCGAAAGGAGTATTAATCGAGAAGCCTGAAAAGAGTAGAAATAAAATCGCGAAGACGTATCACTCACGTTTCGATAACAAAAAAATAAAACGTGAAGCCGAAAGCGATATACGGACAAGGCATAAAGGAGATTAAGAGATAGATAACAGATAGATATATATAACATAAGTAAATAGCCACTAGTCGCGACCCACGAAGTTTAGGCCGGCTAGGGTACAGTATGAAAGTAGTTGACAACAGTATATCCTAATCTCTCCCAAAGGAAACATGAGAGCCTCTATAGGCAACTTCAAAAGAGTTCAATACATAATATAATCTTTTCAAAACAAAGGTGGGGAGATTCTAAGCAAAACACAAAGTAGATAAAATAAAGATCTTCGCCGTCTCTCAGACGAACCACATCTCACTTCTGAGCACCTGGACCTGTATTTGAAAAACAAGAGATATATACGGAATGAGAACCCCGGGCCCATGGGTTCCCAGTACGATAAAAGTGCCAAATAAATACAATGCACTGCAATAAAAACTCACTAAGCATCCTAAACTCCTTTTCTCCAAGTATCCAGCCTAGATTCTCACTAATCCATGAATATGCATCTGTCGTAAGGGGATACTAAATCTAGTTCATGTTACACATGTTTCCCAACTTGCTGACTCTTCCACGAATCAGACTCAGAATCATAAGCAAAACCATCACCAGTTGTTCTGCCTCAGCAATTCTATATCAATACATCATACCCTCACATGGAGCTAGTGAAACCACATCACAGCGTCTACCCAGGGAGCTCAAATTATCTCATCAAGAACAGCCCTCAACATCCACCGACACCAACATGAGGGATCTCTCAGTTGTACAAACACAAGAAATACAGGCAAGTAATACACAAATAAGGTACAAGTAGAACAAGTAGCACATAATAAGGTAACATAGCATATATGATGTAGAAATCCAAAACAAATAGGCAAACCCAAACAATTCAAACATATGCAAATGATGTATGCCTGTCCTATGGCTGATGATATCATCTGTCGGTTATATAGCCAACCCGACATGTCCTGGTAGCTAACCATTGGACAGAAATACCCCTTGCAGAGCAAGTAGGCTTGAGCTACAACCCCCTTACTACTACCCGCTCAATTCAAAGCCAGTGGAACAACCACTACTGCGGCTACTACCCAGGCAGGTGTTTAAAAGCTCAACCTGGAGCGAGTGGATTCACCACTACTATCGCTACTACCCAGGCGTCACAATCTTTTACCTGGAGCAAGTGGGACAAACCACAACCCTTGCTACTGCCCAGGATCTCAGAATATACATTCGTTCAGTTTAAAAGCAATCCTCATTGTTATCAAATCTCAAACATTAACCTGGAGTAAGCGGAACGAACCACCACCCCTTACTCCTACCTAGGTATCACAAATACGTTCATTCAAAACTCCATAATTAAACTCATTTATCATAAACATTCTCATACATGGAGCAAGTGGACAACGCCATTGCCTACTACCCGGTTTCACACATCACATTTCAACATTTTTCATTATTATCCATTTAACACATTCATTCATTAATCATATGTGCATTTATACTCAGCCATAATCAATAATGGCTTTGCCGTAACCCGGCAATAACTCAGCCATCCGGCTCATGGTTCAATCAAGAACCAGCCATTTATCAATAAATATAGCCCTTTGGCTCATGGCATACACGGTACTTCCACCGTCATCCTCCATATCTCATATAATCATCTTTGATCATCATTGATCACTACTTTTCCCCTTGCTTCATTCGTAAGTTACCATATCCCCTAGCTCCTTCCACATTGCTAAGCATATCATAAATATTTAATACATAAGGGGTGAGATCGGAGGCTTAGAAGTATGAGATTTGACTTTTAAAACTCAAAAATCAACTTTGGCATGAAAACAGGGCCACGCGCACGCGCACACCACGCGCACGCGTGGATGGTGCCTTCTTGAAGAACGACGCGTACGCGCCAAGTGCGCCTACGCGTGGAGGGTCATTCTGCTAAAAAATTTTCTAAGTTAAAAGCTGCAGAATTCACAGATTCAACCCTCAATCTTCCGACGGACATAACTTTCTCATTTTAAATCGTTTTTTGCGCGTTCTTCGAACGACATGGACATCCTGGATCCAATTTCACTTCTAAACAAATTTGGCACAAAACAGAAATCTGCAGTCCAAGTTATGTCCCCTCAAAGTATGCCCAAAAATCATGTTTTCACTCAAAATCGCAAAGTGCCATTTTCAAAACAAGCCATTTCCAACTCTTTTCAAAATCAACCAAAACATGCCAATTTCATCCCTTTTCTTTGAAATTAATCAAAGTATATCAAAATCGACATTAAGCCTCCTCAACTCATACACTAACACATTATCACAATTCACAAAACCGCCATATAACTATTTTTACGCATTCCAAACAAATGGCTAAATTACAAACACATTAACATGTCATACATCCTTCCTCATCCCAATTTCCAACAATACTATTTCCAATCAATCATCATTATACATAATCAATATCATACTCACTATCACATGGTTTCACCCACAAATCAACCTTAATCATTTCTCAAGCATATATCACAACATACATATCTCTCATGCATCATCATACCATCAAGGCATCAATAATTATTATGATCACATATATGACCACATAACATACCTCAACCAAAACCAAACATACCTCATCTATACAACTTCACCCAAAATTACCAAATTCCATACTTCAACTCCTCAAACCTTATTATTCAATAACCAATCCAATCATTCATATATTTATTATCTGAAATTCATCCAATCACTTATGTCATCATACATTGCACACATCAACTTACCTTCCTTACCTCTTTCCGGTCTCCGGCCCAAGTTCACAATTTAAATGCATAAACCACAAATCAATACTCATTACCCAATACATCAAATTCTCAATACACCAAGCATACAAGGCCACACAATTTTCAACCCAACCATTAATTCACATTACATACCAACTATGCATATTAGCACCAACCATTTACATAATCCAAACTTAATCCTAGGGACATCTAGCCTAGGAATTCTCATCACACCACACAGTACTTAAATGAAACTTAAACCGTACCTCTTGTAACCAAATCAATTGAGCCTCTTCTATGGAAGTCTCAACCAACCCTTAGCTCCAAGCCTCACCAAAGCTCCACAAGCAACACCAACCTCCCATTTGTGCATCAAAATCACTAAATACACTAACATAACCAATTTCACATACATACATCAACCTAAGGCTCATAAAAATGACAAATCACAAGGGTTTGAGCACTTCTTACCTCAGCCCATATGAAGTAGGGATAGAACCCACTTAGAATCCATGTTGGAGTATCCCTAAACACCCAAAATCACAAGATTTCAATACTAACTACCCAAAAATGTGTAACAATAGGGAATTTCAAAAACTGGGCAGAGATGAATGGAATACTCACCACAAAACTTAGATAGAATTGTAGAGGATGAGAAGAGTGACGCATGGCCGTAAACGGCTCGTCAATCGGAGCTCCATAGCTTAAGTTATGGTGGTTTGAAGATCAAAGAGAGTTAGGTTTTCTCTCTTCTCTTCTCTCTTCTCATTTCAGCGCCCAACACCCCTTCTTTAGGGCAAAATGAGCTGAAATGCTCATAACTAATATTTATATATGTTGGGTCTCGGGCCCATCTAGGCTCGGTTCACTTATTTTTGTCCGTTGGCCCAATTTTGGACCAAAACCTTTAAGATTAGCGCTCTAAATCGCACTTCAAATATTTCTACCTCCCCTAATTGTAATTCCTCATTTCTTAATCTTATTTACTCATAATCAATTTTCTCAGCTGCAGTACCAGACAGGTCTCAGCCGGTACTATCGGTCAAAATTCTACTGCGCGCTTTTACGCAAAAAACTATGTTTTTCGACTCGAAAAAATTTACTGAATCCAAATATCATATTTAAATCATCAAATTCCAATTGCCAAATCTTCCAACCATATTCGCTCCTATTTAACTTATTATTTAATTAATTTTGGTTAGACCGGGTATTACAACTTACACAGTAGAGAAACCATATTCGAGGTTCGCTCCGAGTAAAGTCGGGTTGCGGGTAGACAACCGACGCATGAGCTCATGGCCTGGGCTAGGAATAGGCATGCATCATAAATTCTTTGCGCATTTGATTGTGATTGTTTACTGTTCATTCTTCCTGCTATGTGCTATCTGCTTCTTGTTAAATTTTTATTCTCTAATTCTTGTCTGTATTTTTTAAATTATATGATTTCTAATTTCTCCAAAGCTTAGAATAAGATAGTAAAACTAGGAATAACAGTTATAGAGAGTTGCATAAAAAACGGCGTCGACCCCAAAGGAAGACGCCACGAAAGAGTTATATCAGAGCCTGCAATACGGGAATAGCTGAGAGACTTAGTAAGCGAGTCATTACGTTAGAATCAGAACCCTAGGTCTTACAAGAGGGATAGGATTTCCGCGCTACACCTTACTGGGAACCATATAGGTTCTCACCCCTTCCTTTTCGCGTTTTCCCACAGATGGAAAATTTTGACTTGGCTGCCGCCACCAGAGTTCTATTTAGAGAGGTATCAAAGAAGCATGTGTTTCGGACCCTACAGAAGATGCTCGAGACTAGTTCTGAGATGATGTCTGCCGACTTGTGCCCTAATGGTGGAAAGAACGTAGGATAGATGGTCTTTGTTCCTTAGACGTTGCCTTCCCTCACTTTTGTAGCATTTTTTAGGGGTAGGACTTGATACTTTCTTTTCATTTGTTTGTCCGGGTACCAGTTTAGGGGTTTTCTATATGAACCAGGTATATGGAAAGTTGTCAGTTGTATATACGTCTATATATATATACGTATATCTAAGTACGTCAAGTTTGTGTGAACTAACTTTAGATGTATATATGCATGAGAAATTTCTGTAATCTTGTTGCTAATTTAATTTTGCTGTTAATTTGGTATTTATTTTATATTGTATATCTCTGATGATGTTTTTGGTTGCTGCTAACAGGTTTGTCAAGAAAAACATATGATAAAAATAAGCTAACATATGCAATTCCGTTAGTACGAAAGGCTCATGTAGTAAATAGCATCGAGTATAGAGTTATATAGAGCTACTGAGAAGTAACTCCTAATGACTGGCAGTGATCCGGACTTGCAAAAAATTGGGTCGTTACAGCACACAAACAAGACTGAATCATGAACAAAAACATATCCACAATCAATTTTAGATCACACAACGTCGTTAATATGTTTCTTCTTCTTTGTTGTTTGATATTTTCTCCTCTTTTTTTTTGGTTTTATTCCTTTCAAAAGAATAAATAAAAAATAATTTTGAGAAAATGAAATAAGAAGGTGAATATGAAGAAGAAAAAGATGAAAAGAAGAAGAAGACGCAGTAGAAGATGAGGAGAAATAGTTTTGAATTGTGTAGGACAACAAGTCTAAATGCACCTTAATTCACTCAAAAAAGAATCAAAATTACATAATGAATTGCGAAACAATTAACTCAGAAATGAACCAAAATTACATAACAATTGCGACACATTGGTTATATAGAAAGATTTTAGAAAATTTTAAAAAATTCTAAAAGGTGATAGACTATTTTATAAGAATATAGATGTATTTAGAAATATGAAGAGTAGTATATAATAATTTAAAAATATTTTAAAAAATATGATAAGTTATATATTTTTAATGAAATTTCTGAACACACGATCTAGACCGACCGTTGATTAGATTTAATCATAGCCGTCTATTAAAGAGATGGATGACTAATTGATTATAAATAGGAGTGAGAGTTTGAGCTGTAGGTGTGATTTATTTATAACAAATACTTGAGTAATAAAGCATTTTTTCACTAAAAATATCTTTTTTTTAATTTTTATCTTTTTTACTAAATATTGAGAATTAAATTAACTTTGTCTTAGTTTAAAATATTAAGTAAGTTCAAATAACAGTACAATAATATTAGAGTGTGTATAAAACTGTAATAATATGATGTACATATATAATTATTAATTATAAAAAGAATTATTTTGCTTTTTAAATTGTATTGCAATTTAGTCAATATATATTTTTAATAAATATTTTATATTTTACATTTTTCTTGGCAAGGGAGGTGTTGGGAAGAATCATCACATTCCAATGTCATTAGACTAACTGTATGTCACTATCACTATTGGTTCAAACTTTCAATTATATATCAGTAATAAAGGTAGCGTTTATTTTTGGAGCAAAATACAGAGAAACATGGACAACTAATATTTAAAATATATTTAGAAGCAGAGATATAAATATAAAACACATTGTTTTTAGAATACTATTTTATATTTTTGTATTCACTTTTTTACGAATAATAATAATAGATATGAAATTTGAGAAGGTGGACACGGACTCTTTTATCAAAATTTTTTCCTTTTTTATTCATAGATATTTTTTTAGAGAAGTGCTAGGAGGCCAGCAGAATTTATAATGTGTAGCCATCAATTAGCCATCATCAATATTTTTAATGGTGTAAGATGACATCTAATGGTGTAGGATTACTTAATTTTATTTTGATAGTTAAGTACTGACCAAATTTCAATAAAAATGCTAGCCTCTAGATTTTTCTATTTTTTTATTATTCTACTATTATTTCTTCTTATTTTTTCTAATTTTAACTTCTTCTTTTTATCGTTCATTCAATGGAGACTTAATTAACTCTTCTACTTTATGTTACTCTATTTATTTTTAATTTTGTTACTTTAATAACGTTTTTATCTAATTGGTATATAGACAAATTTTTCTTATAATTTTCTGTACTCCTACATACTTTTATTTTTTATTAAATTAATTTGTACTTGATGTAAAAGATTTAGAATTACATAGCTATTTTAGCCATTTTACATAATATCTTAGTTTTATCTATGTTTATCCATACATAATACAGAACATTACATTATTGTCTTGTTCATCGTATTCAAATATAATATAAAAAATAATTTTTAGTGTCTCTATTTTATTGTCTCTGTCTTGTCATATCTTATCTTGTCTCAAAAAATAAATGCAGTCTAGAGCTTAGAGTTTAATTTCCAAATTTTAATTAGGTAGAAAGCCAGAAATTGCATTCTAATTCCTAAGGTTTGTTTGAAATGGAAAAGTTCAGATTGGGATATTTGATAAAGATAGGGAACAACACTGTCTTCATAGTGGGCAAGTCCTCGTGATTCTCAATGCCAATGCGAAATATTCATTAGTTAAAGAGCTTTACATAACAAAATGCAAAATGATATGTGTAGTCCAACTTAATTATATCAAGACATTAGTGTATGGAATACTATAAAAATAGACTTTTAAGAATATGTACAGAAAGAAAGAAGACTACTCTTATTTGCCACTCAATAAACTTGTTTCCGGTGTTATAAATATTAAAGTATGTTTAGTTTACGTTTTTATTTTCTATTTTTATTTTTAGTATTTTTTATTTTGTAAAAAAAGTAACAACAATAAAAATAATAAAATTCTATTTTTTTAATTTTTTATAAAATTTAAAAAATAAAAAATACTAAAAATAAAAATATAAACCAAACATAATCCTTTAACCTTTTTTTTAAAAAATAATGTATGAGTAGAGTTATTAGTTATGCAGATCGATGATATCTTGCCATGATATATATGTCGTTACAATGAGAACATAAGAATTAGAGAGACAAGAGGTCACTTCTTAGTTATTGATTTAAAATTTAAATGATCGATAAGGTGAGTTTCATAAATCATTAGGTCGTGAATAATGATCGCATTTTCATTTTTCTTTGAGCAGCATTTTTTTTATCAAACACTTCAGCCTATAAATATAAAAAATAGAAATAAGGGTAAAAAATAGAAATAAGTCATTGGAAAAAAATTGTTACATGATTAAACCAAATTGAAGATTGATTCACGAATGAGCCAAAATATATTTTTATGTAATTCGAACCTATTTGGTTCGAACTAGGTTTCCATATAAATCGAATCTATTTGGTTCGAACTGCTAAGACATAATTCGAACCTATTTGGTTCGAATTACTCACAAATTGGTCCCATCACATAATTCGAACCTAATTGGTTCGAATTACTCATGATTTAGTGCGTCCACTAATTTGAACTGGTTTGAATTACGTTCAATTGGGCTATATAAGGAGTTCGAATCAAGCAAATTCGAACCACTTCTCACTTCCCCTATCCCACAAAATTCCAGAGAAAACGACCCAGATTCGATCCGAGAAATAGTTGAACCGAAGACTCAGCTGATAGGGGACGATCCTGCAAGGCTGTACCGGTTGGACGGGGTTGCTCATATAGCCGGGGTCATCAACGACGAGGTTAGTAGATAGAAAATTTTGTACACACGATTTATTTGAGTAAGTGGTTTTGCATGTGGTTTTAGTGGCAGTTTATGTTAGTGGTTTATTGTGATGGTATTGCAAATGGTTTATTTAAGATGTTTTTCATGCGGTTTAGTTGGTGGTTTAGGGTAAGGGGTTTTATGTAAGTGGTTTTATATGCGGTTGTGTTAATGGTTTATGTAAGTGGTTTATGTTAGGTGGTATAGTTAGTGGTTTATTGTAGTGGTATTGCAAATGGTTTACTTTAGTGGTTTTGCATGCGGTTTAGTTGGTGGTTTAGGGTAAGTGGTTTTTTGTAAGTGGTTTTATATGCGGTTGTGTTGATGGTTTATGTAAGTGGTTTTATATGTGGTTGTGTTGATGGTTTATGTAAGTGGTATATTGTGTTAGTTTTTTTTTTTTGTTACCGGTATTGTATGTGGTTCTAATAATGCGGTCAATTTAATGCGCAGCCACAGCGATGCATCAGGAGCATGCGGCAGCAACAAGGCATGTCACTCGATGAGTGTTATGTTCCCTACTTGCAGATGGCCGGGTTGTACCATCTGGCTAGGCTGAACGATAGATGGTTCAGGTTAGATGAGCCCCTTGTCAGCGCCTTCGTCGAGCGGTGGCGTCCTGAGACGCACACCTTCCATATGCCCTTCGGAGAGTGCACGATCACGCTTCAGGACGTGGCGTACTAGTTGGGGTTGGCAGTGGACGGGCATTATGTCAGCGATTGCCTTACAGATTTCCATATGTATATCGAGGGTGGACGTCCAGCTTAGGTTTGGTTCGAGGAGTTGCTTGGAGTGATTCCTCCTCCGAGCTAGGTTCAGAAGTATGCAGTAAAGTGCACCTGGTTCCAGGAGACTTTCGGAGAGTGCCCCGAGAGAGCCGATGAGGAGACTGTACGCCGATTTGCTCGTGCCTATATCATGATGTTGTTAGGCACTCAGCTGTTTGCCGACAAGTCCGGCAACCGCATTCAGGTCTGTTCCTTAGTAATTCGAACCACCTTGGTTCGATTTACAACTTTAAGTAATTCGAACCAATTAGGTTCGAATTATGTGATGCAAACAATTTGTGTGTAATTCGAACCAATAGGGTTCGAATTATGATGTTGAAGTTCGAACCAAATAGGTTCGATTTACGTGGAAATATAGTTCGAACCAAATAGGTTCGAATTACATATAAGTGTGCTTTGGCTCATTTGTGAATCAATCTTTCATTTGGCTTATTCATGTAACAACTTTCCTCTCATGGTTTATTTGTGTTTTTTACCCCAGAAATAATGAACGAGGAATGTTAGGATGCTAGTATTTATAGTGAAAAAAAAAAGTTGATTTGTATTAATTTAAATACAAAGTAAATATAAAAAAAATTAAGGTGTGGTTAGTATTTTTTATTTCGAAAATTTGTTAAAAAAGAAAGAGACAATACGAGATAAAAATAAAATCTAAAATTTTATTGTTTTCACTAATTTTTTTTTGTAAAATTTTAAAAACAAAAATATTAAGAAAAAATACAAACCAATCACACGCTAACATTTTTAGTTTAATGTTATGGATTTTGTTTTTGGTATAATATCATCATCATCGTCAATTCATAATACTATATAGAATTTAATCTTTTCTAGGTTATCAAAAAATTATTTTTTATTTTATAGAAGAGTTGATTTTTTTTAATTAAAGATCGATAAATACAATTGATATATAGTAGATATTAATTTTCATGGATTTTAGGGCCTGATGGTCATGGTTTGGTTATTTGGGGCCTAACTAGTTGGATCTCTTAGAAAAAGTTTTGATCCGAAAGCACGTTTCATTTTTAGGGCACAACACAGTTGGAAGCGCGGCGGCGTTACAGCACGATAGCACTCTATATATAAACGCAGTGTCTCATCTGAGAAACTTACCTCACTCACTTTGCTGAGAGCTGCGCATCTGATAATCGACATCGAAATCTGCTCCTTCTCGCTCTCTTTAGGTGCGTTATCAATTTTCGTCAATTAAATTTATGCTCTGATCTGCGTGCATTTGACATTGTGGATCTTAATTAATTTACTACGGAGGATATTACAATTCACGTTGCCTTTCTTGTTACTTTGATGGATCTGTTACACTTATGTCATGTTAGATATGCGTTTACGGATTAATTCTTCTTCTATGGTTGAGTTAGGTTAAGATGTCTCACAGGAAATTCGAGCACCCGAGACACGGTTCTCTTGGCTTTCTTCCAAGGAAGCGAGCTTCTCGTCACCGTGGAAAAGGTTATATGCGTCTTTGTGTTTGGTTTTTTTGTTTGAGCTAGTTAGTGAAATTAGCTGAAGTATTTAACCGGTATGTGTGAAAGAGATTTTCGGAAATGATATAACCTTCTACAGTTACATGATTTTGAACGGTTCCTATTTTTTATTTTAAAAGTTAAAAGGTTTATGGCATGTGCATTTGTTGATGCATAATCATTGAATTGCCATTTCATGTTGATGAGTGAAATTGCTTCCAGAAAGAACTGATTAGTTTATCAAGGCTGGAGTCTTTGAAACGGCCCTTCTATCCAAATTCCTCTGTGGGGATTTTTTGGAACGGAACACATAAAGGAGCCAGAGAATTGGCATAGATTTTGCCATAGGCCTTTGGTATGGAAGCATTTCTTCGTCATTGCATGGAGTTGCTGATATGATTATTGTGTTGCAATGTGTAGTTGGAAACACTTTTTTCTTTTATCATATTTGAGGTTATATCTCCTGTGAACTATATACATTTGCACATGTATATTTTCTATTTTTATTTCTAAAATATATTTTTTTCCAATGTTCAAATTTAATATGATTTTCTAATTTCTAATATTGATATTTATAGGAGGGAATATGCTGCATTACTGTGAGTTCATGTTTATTTATATGCATTTGTAGCAAATATCAAATATATTTGACCAACTTTTTATTTGAGCTGGCTAAAAGTAAGCTTTTATAGTTACATAGTTACAGTAGTAACCATGAACTTTATATCAGTCATCAAGCTAAATTTATTTTTTAATGAATTACTTAGATTCCAACCTTAAGAGCTGGTATATATTTCCAGGACTTAACTGTATGGGTTCATTTTTTTCTTCTCTCCAAGCATTTGATATGTGTGGATATTTAATTCTCCATGCTAATATATTTTGCAGGCTTTCAGTTCTGTGATATTTGTTCTTTGTGTACATTAGAAATTTTTATTGCTCCTATTATTGAAAAAGCATTTGGTAGTTAATATAAACGAGTCAAAATCAAATAATTTTTTTCTACTAAGACTGTGATTCATGTATGCTTCTAGGGTTTTAAACAATTTTTATACGTTATTATTTATAATTAATATTTAAGCATTAGTAGAATATGTTGATTACCTTGTTCACTTAAAACATCTTGCAATGGATTGTTAGCTCTCTTGCCCAAGGTAAGTAACTAATGGTACTTCCACCTCACTCTTTTGAGCAAAGGTGTTCCAGGCTATGTTTATTTTGTCTCTTTCTTGCTTCACCTTTACATGAACCTCTTTGCAATCAGAGAGGACTTTTAGTTCAAATATATATCTGTAATTTTTAATGTCTGAATGTTTTATATCCGAAATTTCTGTAGTTTTTCCTGAAGTGCACTAATCTATGTAATTTTTCACCTGGTTGATGTGGATTGGGTTTCAATGTGTGTTTTATTCGATCCCCCTTACCTAATTTTCTTTTTGCTACTGCAGTGAAGGCTTTCCCAAAAGATGATCCTACTAAACCTTGCAGACTTACTGCCTTCCTGGGTTACAAGGCTGGAATGACCCACATTGTTAGAGAAGTTGAAAAGCCTGGATCAAGTAAGCATGTTATTTTGTTGATGTCTGTAAGTGGTCTCATGATAGCTTCTAGTTAATAATTTTGATAACATGATACTATAGCGAGTGCTCTTGTTAACTATATTGATCAGCTATGGTATTTTGCAGTTATGTAACTTAACATAATTTTCCCAGTCAATATAAAATCTTTATAGTCCACAACCTATTTTTTGTTTAAATAATTTGTTTGAACTTAAATACCATGAACAACTATTTATGAGCTATATCATTTTAGAACAATATGTTGGTTTTCTTTCCTGGCACTTGTAAACATGAATTAAATTTCAATAATATCGCCTTGTTTGATTATGTTTAATTACTAGGTATCTGTATCTGGTGTGGAAAATATTTGGGATGCCTTTTATAATCTTGTTATCCCTGCTTTTATAATCTACTCTTAATTATCACGATATGATCATTTTATGTGGATCTATTATTTTGTTTACCTACTGTGCTTTATCTCTCTCTCTCTCTCTCTCTCTGTATTATGGATCGTATTCTATGTAATTACAGAGCTTCATAAGAAGGAGACATGTGAGGCTGTTACCATCATTGAGACCCCTCCATTGGTGGTTGTTGGAGTTGTAGGATATGTGAAGACACCCCGCGGTCTTCGCACTTTGAATACTGTTTGGGCTCAGCATTTAAGTGAGGAAGTCAAGAGGCGATTTTACAAGAACTGGTGCAAATCCAAAAAGAAAGCATTTAACAAGTATTCAAAAAAGTATGAGACTGAGGAGGGGAAGAAAGATATTGAATCCCAACTTGAGAAATTGAAAAAATATGCAACTGTCATTCGCATTCTGGCTCATACACAGGTAAGTCAATTAATTCTATTTGTCTGATATCTTGCATCTTCTCATGTAAACGTTTGATACATTTGGGAAATTTGTGAGAGGTGTCCAGTAAAGTTGAGCGAGTCATACATATACAATGCCTTTGTGGCACTATTCAACCATGACTCGGTAACCCATACATCTTTCTTACATAGCTTACTTTTGATGGTGTCTTTGCCATATGGTGAATAACTCTTCTTAATTAAATAAGTAGTATTTGTTTATGATGTCAGGTTTGTTTGTGTTATCTAAAGGATCTCTCTTTTTTCTTAAATGATTTACAAGCCTCTCCTTCTATGCTCTGACGTGATGTGTTTATGTATTTTTTGGTTTAATGAAGATAAGGAAGTTGAAGGGTCTTAAGCAGAAGAAGGCACATTTGATGGAGATCCAAGTCAATGGTGGGACTATTGCACAGAAAGTGGACTATGCTTATGGCTTCTTTGAGAAGCAAATCCCAGTTGATGCTGTTTTCCAAAAAGATGAGATGATAGACATCATCGGTGTGACCAAGGGTAAAGGTTATGAAGGTGTTGTAACTAGATGGGGTGTCACTCGCCTTCCACGCAAGACACACAGGGGTCTAAGGAAGGTTGCTTGTATTGGTGCTTGGCACCCTGCTCGTGTTTCTTTCACAGTTGCTAGGGCTGGGCAGAATGGATATCATCACCGAACTGAGTTGAATAAAAAGATCTACAAGCTTGGCAAGTCAGGTCAAGAATCACATACTGCCATCACCGAATTTGACAGGACGGAGAAGGAGATTACCCCCATGGGTGGTTTTCCTCATTATGGTGTGGTAAAGGATGATTACATTATGGTCAGGGGATGCTGTGTTGGACCTAAAAAGCGGGTTCTGACTCTTCGTCAGTCACTATTGAAGCAGACCTCTCGTGTGGCTCTTGAGGACATCAAGCTCAAGTTCACCGACACCTCTTCCAAGTTTGGACATGGGCGTTTCCAGACCACTCAAGAGAAGCAGAAGTTTTTCGGTCGCTTGAAGGCCTGATTCGTTGCTGTTGTAGTATTTTTGCTGTTTGTTATATTTATATGATCTATCAGAACATTGGTAGTCCAAAATTAAAATACTAAAAAGGGGGCACTTTTTACAGTGATGTCTTGGCTTGGAACACTAGTTTTTTTTTTTTAAGTTTTGTCTGAATTAATTCGGGTTTTGCATGGATTATAATTAAAATATTAAATTATTTCGAATTACTCGTTCTATTTTATCTTTATTTGGAGAAGTTTTTGTTTATTTTATAAGCTCTGAAGAAGTTTCAAAAATAATTACGGTTAATTTGGTTTAATTTTTTTTTGTTTAAAATAAGTATCTTCTTGTTAATGATTTGGTAATTAAAAGATGATCAATTCTTAAATTTCCTATTTCAGTTCCTCAACCATCAATGTTAGTGACTGTTTCGACCCTGTGACCGGTTGCCAACAGGTTGCCCTGATGATGTGTCAGGTAGAGGCTGAGTTGTCAACTCCCCCTCCCTGCAACTGAAACGGCGTCGTTGCCTTGGATTCAAAATCCCCCTCAACATCGTGGTACATTTACTGTAATCTCTTTCTTCTTTTCACTCATTCACTAAAAAGTCCTAACACTTCATCTCCCACCATTGTTTTCCTCCAGAACCATTGCACGAAGCTAGAACGGAACTTTGGCATATTGAAATCTGCGACGAACGTGTGGTGGAGTTAGTTGTTAACTATGTGAGGCGGCAGTGAAAGGTTAGTTACTACGTGTGGTGGAGTTAGTTGTTGACTGTGTGAGGCGACAGTGAAATGTTAGTTACTTTTTTCGATTTTGACGTTGTTAGTTGAAGAATGTAATTGTTTTCCATGCATGTCTATGAGGGGTGTGAACTGCTTTACGTTCGTATTGATCAGTATGATTAATGGATAAAGTGGTTTTAGAATAAACTCTATTTTTAATTATGGTTTGGTAATGGTAGGGGTTGATAAACGTAGTGAGTATTCTGGACAATAAAATATGTTTGTAATGTTTTTAGTGATGATAATGTTGTTGGCATTATTGTGCATTACGGTAAAACGTTAATGATCTGGATTATAAATGTGGCAGATGTCTGTGTTTGTGATCCCTGTATTTAACCATGGCGGAAAGCTTCTAAGAGCTAATGGTAAGCTACATTACTTAGGCGGGAAGGTAGACAAGTTTCCTCTAATGGATATTGATTTCGTAAATAAGAAGGACTTGGAAGAACTTTTCAAAGGTTTGGGGTACTTGACATACAAAGAAATCTACTGACATGACCCAACTGCTATTGAGTTCGAGGATGGTCTGCATGTGCTTTATGGTGACAAGGAGATCAACGATATGTGCGACTTCACCATGAGAAATAATCTGAAGGAGTTCCACCTTTACTTTGAGCATGGAGTGGATATTCCTGTTGTAACTGATGATGAGCCTGTGGTGGAGGAAGTGGATTCTGAAGATGAGGATGTATTGGTGGTGACAGGTTCTGAAAAATCTTCTTCCTTCTCCTATGATTTATACGAGAGTGCTGAAGATGAAGCCTACAAGCCTCCTCCTTCTGGGTATGAGACTGAGAGTTCTGATGACTCTGTTCATGTACAAAGAAAAAAGAAGAAAAATTCAAAGTCTGGCTCACCTAAGACTATGGCCAAGAGAAGGGCCTCCAGGAGATATACTGGTAAGAGGAGGAGGAAACATGTTCTGAATAGGGAAATGGAAATTGGGCCTAGCAGTGGAGATTCAGTGTTAGGCCAAGGCCCGGGTAGTGGAGGCTGTCTTGGGCCGGATCTGGGTAATATGGATGGCCCAGATAGTGTTGGAAATGCGGGGCAAAAGGGGGCTGCAACTGAGGGTGGTGAGGAAGGTGTTGATGGTGCTGACATTGTATATGAATATGAATCTGAGGGTTTTGTGACTCCCGTTTCATCTGATGATGAGAGGGGTCCTAGTGGTCCAGATTTTACTGAGGGGAAAAGATTTGGAGAGGTGCAGTTTAGGCTAGGTATGCATTTTGCAACTATGGAGCAATTTAAAAGAGCACTTAAGGATGTGTTTGTGCAAGATGGAAGGGATTGCATGTACCTGAAGAATGAGCCGGGGAGAGTTAGAGCAGCTTGTGCAGAGGAAGATTGTCCTTGGTTGATTTTTGTGTCCAAGAACTCGGTGACCAAGTCTTTTGAGGTCAAGACCTTTCACAGTGAGCACACATGTGGAAGGGACTATGGAAGAAATCTTGCTGATAAAAATTGGGTGGCTAAGAAATTGGGATTGCGACTCAAGACACAACCAAAGTTGACACCTAAGGAGGCCATGCAACATATGAAAGAAGACTATAATGTTCAACTGAATCGGAAGATGATTACAAGAGCAATAAAGCAAGCTAGGGAGACTGTGTTGGGCAGTGAAGGGGCACAGTTTGAAAAACTGAGAGACTACCTGAATGAGATACACAAGAGCAATCCAGGAAGCACAGCACATATGAACACGTTACCCCATCCACAAGGGCCAAACTTGTTTCAGAGGTTGTATATCAGTTTTGATGCTTGCAAAAGAGGGTTCAGGAATGGGTGCAGGCCACTCATTGGGCTCGATGGGTGTTTCTTGAAGGGTTACTACGGAGGCCAACTTCTTTCTGCTGTGACACAAGATGCGAATAATCATGTTTTTGTCATCGCATTTGGGGTAACCAGAGTTGAGAACACTGATAATTGGAAATGGTTTTTGACTTGCCTTCAGGAAGACTTTGGGGGAAGCATGCTATTTGGATGGCATCTGATGTCTGATCAACAGAAGGTGAGTTACGTAGCTACTAGAATAGCCTTTACTATTGTTAGTTTCTGATATGTTAACTGTGTGAGGTACTATTCTGCAAGGTCTTGTGAGGGCAGTCCAAGAGGTGATGCCAAATGCATTTCATAGGAACTGTGTGCTGCATATGTGGAAAAATTGTGAAAAGAGGTTTAGGGACAAACAGGTTAAAGGTTGTGTTTGGGAATTCGCTAGGAGCACAACTCCAGTTCAGTTCAAGGCTGCAATGGATAGGTTGAAAACTGTGAGTAATGGAGCTTGGGAGTACATGAGTAAGTTTGATACTAATGTATGGTGTAGGGCATTTTTCAGTCACTATCCTAAGAATGCTGCTGTGACAAACAATATGTGTGAGTCTTGGAATGCAGTCATTGTGGAGGCTAGGTAGAAACCAATTCTGACACTGTGTGAGGAGCTACGGGTTCATGTTATGAACAAAACGGCTAGACACAAGAGAATTCTAGGGGCATATAAAGGAAGGCTGGCGTGCAACAAATGAAATTGGACAAATGGATTAAGCCACAAAGTCACAAGTGGAATGCTCAATAGTGTGGTGACAATGACAGGGTTGTATTTGAGGTATCCAGGAATACACAGAAGCTTGGTGTTAACCTGAAAAATCAAACCTGCACATGCAACTTATGGCAGCTCACAGGTTAGGTGTATGAATGTCATTCCACTCAATTTTCTGGTAATGCTGTTGTGCTATGGATGATGTTATATTTATGAAATTTTATGAAATTATGTATTGTAGGTGTACCTTGTGTTCATGCTGTTGCAGCAATATCCAGGGTGAAGGTGAAATCCGCTGAGGACTTCGTGTCTCCATTTCTCACTATGGAGACCATAAGGAAGACATATGATATTTGTATCAACCCTGTTCCCAGTGAAGAGTTTTGGGAACCAACTGACTAACTTAAGGCAGATCCACCAAAAATTGTGAGACCTATTAGTAGACCGGTTAAGAGGAGAAAGGAATTAGCTACACTTCCAGCTCCAACTAATGGCAACAAGGTCAGAAGGACCTTCCAGGTTACCTGTAGCAAATGCGGGAAAAGTGGCCACTATTTCAAAACATGTAAGGGAGCACCTAAAAACCCTAACTGGCAACCAAAAATCAGGAGAAATAACAAGGTATGGAATGATTTTAAAGAACATTTACTTTTCTATCTTTCTTCCAGGGAATATTATAACTTAATTGTAATCTCACATCATTGTTCAGGATGGAACATCTGCCCACACTCACACCAAACCCATGCCTCAGAGACCGAAGCCTACTTTACAGGAAATTAGGGTTAGAACTACCATATTTTACTTTACTATGCTATGGGTGTTTAGACTTACTGATGTTCTTGGCTGTGAAATGCAAAAAAATACTCATAGCTGAGTAAACAATGTCTATTAATCCATAGCCATAGTTGATTACAATTTCATATTGTTTTCTTTCACTACATCCAGAAATTGTATCCATTACAGAACACTGAATTTACAAGTACAAAGTAATATTAACATTATACAGCAGTAACTAGACTACATCCCTTTCCTATTACAATGCCCAGCAAAATCAACCCAAACGCTTTTCATCTGCTAAGAGCACCACTGTTCTTCTCCTCGTTTTTGACTTCATCCATTTTCTTTTCTATCTCTGCAATTCTTTCTTCCATCTTTTTTGTTGGGTCTGCTACTCCATCTTGTAGCACTTCATCAATACAAAAAGATGCAACATACTCATCTAGCCAAACAAAGTATTTGCAATGTCCTGTGTTGTTCTACATCAAACATGTCTTCTGTTAAACTCCAACTAGTTACCAAAATAACGCAACAACCCAAATATTCACGATTTCAAAAAATTTACCTTGAAATAAGAACAACCAAAGAAAAGTCTCCTAGGATTTTTTGAAGTGCCAGATTCGAACAAAATGGCGTATGATCCGCAATTGCACACTGGAGGAACAAATTTCTTCTTTATCCTTCTTTCTGCTCCTTCCAGAATGCTTCTATCGGCACTCATTCCACTGCCCCAACTTTCCTCACCCACACCGCATCTTTTCTTGCGACTGAATGAAGCAACAGAATTTGCAGTCGCCATGTCCACTGTTGCAGGTGCTCTCACATAGCAACAAGATGCAAACCCTAAGCCCTTTCAATCATTCAAAAAGGGGGGATTTTGAATCGAAGGCAACGACGCCGTTTCAGTTGCAGGGAGGGGGTTTTCAGTCCCTTCAACAACTTATACTTACACGTGGTACCAGGGGTTGACAATTCAGCCTCCACCTGACACATCATCTGGGCAACCTGTTGGCAACCGGTCACAGGGGTCAAAACGATCACTAACGTTGATGGTTGAGGAGCTGTTAGAGGTTTTTGGATGATAAAAGTGCGACATGTCCCACTTTAAAATGCTCAGGGGCCGGAAAGGGTATTTACCCTTAATTCTTCTCGTTAATAAAAAAGAATCATTTATTATTATTATTATTATTATTATTATTATTATTATTATTATGGTGTTTCATTTTTTTTTGTTACAAAAAGTTGAGGTGAGATTGAAATCAATTAGCAGTGAGTCAATTAGAGTTAATTAGTTTAAAACAAAATTATTATTCTAATCTTTTGAATTTTAAAACTACAAATGATGTCTGTTATTAAAAAAAAAATTATTATCCAAATCTTTGGAATTTCAAAACTAAAAATGAAATTTGATATGTCGGAGTTGGCTCTTTTCAATAAATAGCTTTCTCATGTTATTATTCGTAAAAACACACTAGTAATACAAAAGCAAAGCCAAAACGATAAACTTCATATGCTGTATCATTTTAAAATGGATGAATCCATTAATGCATGATCATCCCTTGAAATTGGAAGTACAAACATGATCACTACATCCATGTCCAACATGTAAAGTTGTTGTTACCTCAGTACCTCTCCCGTTGCGGGTACCACTGCCTCCGCCTCCGCCCACACGTACTGTAAGGTTCTAACTTTGTCGTTCACTTGTTAACTAACAGAAACCAAATAACAATTTCGGCAACCAATTGTCTAATTTTCTCGTTTCGAGAATGGCGCCGTTGTACGGTGCTCTAAGGAAACTAAGAAGCAGAAACATACTCCAATTCCCTTGCATCTCATGCTGTCGCACCTTAGCTTCTCTCACCAAATCCCACAAAACGCCACCTTTGCTATACCACGCAAACAAGAAGATTTCACATTTGATTCGAATCGGTAGATTAAGCGAAGCGAGAGCACTCTTTGATTCCATGAACCAGCGAAACACCGTTACTTGGAACTCGATGATGAGTGGTTATGTGCATCGCAGAGAGATTGCCAAGGCACGGCAACTGTTCGATGAAATGCCCCAAAGGGATATCGTGTCTTGGAACCTCATCATTTCGGGTTACTTTTCATGCCGCGGAAGTAGGTACATTGAGGAGGGTAGGAAGCTGTTTGACGAAATGCAGGAACGTGATTGTGTTTCTTGGAACACAGTTATCAGTGGGTATGCCAAGAATGGGAGGATGAAGGAGGCTTTGAAGCTATTTGATGCCATGCCTGAGCCAAATGTGGTGTCCTCCAATGCTTTGATCACTGGGTTTTTGTTGAATGGCGATGTGGATTCAGCTGTTGAATCTTTTAGGAGGATTCCGGTGCGTGATTCAGCTTCTTTCAATGCACTTATATCAGGGCTTGTGAGAAATGGTGAGTTGAATGTTGCTGCTAAGATTTTGCATGAATGTGGGGAGGGAGATAATGGGAAGGATGATTTGGTTGCAGCTTACAACACCTTGATCGCAGGATATGGCCAAAAAGGTATGGTGGAAGAAGCTCGGTGCCTTTTTGATGAGATTCCAGATTATCAAGGTGAAGATGGAAATAAGAGTGAAAGGAGATTCAGGAGAAATGTGGTCTCATGGAATTCAATGATGATGTGCTATGTGAAAACAGGAGACATTGTTTCTGCTAGGGAGCTCTTTGACAGGATGACTGAACGAGATACTTGTACTTGGAACACCATGATCAGTGGCTATGTTCAGGTGTCAGATATGGAAGAAGCTTCAAAGCTTTTCCTTGAAATGCCAAGTCCTGATGCACTTTCATGGAATTCAATAATAACCGGGTATTCACAAAATGGTGATTTAGGACTTGCAAAAGATTTCTTCTTGAGGATGCCCAACAAAAACCTGATTTCATGGAACTCTGTAATAGCTGGCTATGAAAAAAATGAAGATTATAATGGTGCTATTGAGCTCTTTTCTCAGATGCAACTTGAGGGAGAGAGACCAGATAGACACACTTTATCATCAGTTCTCAGTGTGTGTGCTGGATTGGTGGATCTCTACCTTGGTAAACAGATCCATCAGTTTATCACAAAGATTGTTCTTCCTGACATGCCAATAAATAATTCCCTCATTACCATGTACTCTAGATGTGGGGCAATAGCTGATGCATGCATTGTGTTTAATGAGATGAAACTTTATAAAGATGTGATCACTTGGAATGCCATGATTGGAGGCTATGCATTTCATGGACTAGGTTCTGAGGCTCTGGAACTTTTTAAAGTGATGCAGAGGCTTAAAATTCACCCTACCTATATAACCTTTATTTCGGTCTTGAATGCATGCGCTCATGCAGGATTAGTTGAAGAGGGGAGGAGGCAATTCAGTTCCATGATTAAGGACTATGGTATCAAGCCAAGAATTGAGCACTTTGCCTCTCTCGTGGACATCTTGGCACGGCAGGGGCAGCTTCAGGAAGCTCTGGATGTGATAAAAAGCATGCCATTCAAACCTGATAAGGCTGTGTGGGGTGCATTACTTGGTGGTTGTAGAGTGCATAACAAGGTAGAATTTGCACAAGTAGCAGCTGAAGCTTTGATCCGTCTTGAACCAGAAAGTTCAGCTCCTTATGTGTTGTTATATAATATGTATGCTAATTTAGGGCAGTGGGATGATGCTGAGCGAGTGAGAGTGTTGATGGAAAAAAATAATGTCAAGAAGCAGACAGGGTATAGTTGGGTAGATTCTTAATCATGCTACTGATAGAGATAATCACATTCAACTTAAAACATTGTTATTATTGCAAGGCAGGATAAACGAGTTTCTCTGCCTCTGGAAAGTAGATATTCATCTAAATATTAGTTTGATTGACTTGAAAGACAAATAGCTTGGCTTCTGGCAAATTTTCAGAGGTAACTGAGGTAAGTTTGTATAGTATTTCTTTGATTCTTGGTTAACCTGTGAAATTCTAGCATTTACATGCTGCTCTCATAGATCACATAAATAATGTTGCATTTCTTTTGGCAGAGATATTTTCCAAAATAGCAATAACTGGTCTCAACTCAGAAGATCGGTAAATTGTTACGATTTTTCAACTGCATTTAAATTTTCTTTTGTGAGCTAAGCAGAAACTCAGTGATTACGAAATTGATGTGCAAATATCATCATGATTGCATGTCTACTTGGCAGCTGGCAGCTTCTGGCATCCGCCTGCACTCGGATGTGTGTAGTACGGTTACAAGTGGATGTGGCGCTGGCAAATTAATTTGAAGTCATGAATAATGGCAGTAGGAAACTATTGCCTATATAATAACAGAAATAGCTGCAGTCTTCCCTTGCAAAGTTGAAAAGGTACTATCATGTTTTGTTATGACTATACCAAATAATTTGCAGTTGTCAAGAGATTTAAGCTTCTCAAAAATCTCGTGTGCAGCTAGCTAGGCAATACGTAGAATCTGGATTGAAAATAAAGCATCAAGCTCTGATGGAAATTGACCTCAAGAACCCATTTTGTACCTTATGTTCATATAGAACCAATGTTAATATTAGGCTTAAACATACCTCAACAATTTCTTTGTCAAATGAAAAATTCTATGATTGTTCATTTTGATAGATGTAACGTGTTACCAGATTTTGTTAATGTAAATTTGCATTATGTTAATGCTTGATGGCAAATTTACCATACTTTTGCATTCAATTTAGAGGGTCATTGGAGAAATTTCTGAATAAATTTAACGTTAAATGTACAATAGGCGAACTTTCATCCTCCCACCACCAAGAGTCACTGCCTCACTGGTGGGTCATTTTGGTTTAACAGTGAAATGGAAAGGAAGAATCAATAACTTATATTGGTAAAACCGGATTCAAATTCAAATTTAATACATTATACATCAACCCTTTTTACTACCATCTATTTATCCCCACCCCAAGTGTTGTAGGCTGTGAGTATAGCGCCCAAACTACCGCTACTTAACAAGGCCAGGAATGTTGGAGTGACAGCCATATAAATTATAATACAACCATCTCATCGTCCAATGTCCATTCCACGTATTACTCAGACTCAGTTAGCAACAAACTTATCACCTTTTTCTTAGCTAGTGTAGAGAAACATTAAGAAAGAGCCACAACAGAAACAACCAGCCTAATAAATATAAATAACTCTACAACCGAAGGATTGGTTTGGATACAAGTGATTGAGGAGGTAGGACTCGCTAAATCTGTCGACAAAAATTTAAACAAGAACGTTTAAAAGAATGATAAGATTCAAATTACATAAACTCATAATAGTTGTACATCAATAATATTCAATGACCGAGCCTTTTCAATCATCACTACACAGGAAATGAAAGCATTGAGGATTGTGTTATAGGCAAGATATCATGCTTTTAAATGAAAACCTTTTAATACAATGAACAAAAACTTAAACGGCTACACTACAGGAAACTATAAGAGATCAGCAGCTCCCTTTGATTTATAATCTATGAAGCAATATATAAGCACAAAACTCTTTATCCTTTCTAGACGTTGATCATCAAAAGCATATTGAATTTCCCTATCTCACTACAATGTTTGTGTACCAAAGAATAAATTGGCAAACCGAAATGTGAATACGGTCATGTCTGAACTACTGGGCTGAGGAGGTAGAAGCAACGTTACCCAAACCCATCTTTTGTCCCAACACTGTAAGCTGCTCTACGAAGTCCACTCCAGTCAGGAGTTCTGTTGCCCCGTATATAATGTGCTTAGGAGGCTGCTGTTGTTGTGAAAGCTCTTGCAGACTGCAATATTCAACATAATTACCTCCACCGATCATGAATACAATTGCTTCCTTAAAGGGCCCCTTCAAATGGCTGCTACTTGTTCCTGAACCAGACTTAGGAGCACGTGGATCAAATATAAGATATGAATCTATTTCGGGATTTGGCCTTCCTTCAATCAAGGCTTCAACTGCCCTTGCCAATGCAAGCTGCTTGTCACCAGATAACAGATTTTTAACACCAGCTGTGACTGCACTAATTGACTGTCCATAGAGCTTCTCAGCCCAGTCAACAATGTTACTTCTGCTGGCAGAGTTTGCCGATGCAAAGGACGCGTTTAATGCCTTGATCTTTTTCACATACTGAAAAGCAGCAGTATCAACCTCTGACTCTCTTAGTGCTGCCTCCACAGTGTCCACTTCTGATTGATTAATGGTTTCAGAGGAAATAAGATACAGGATGGCAAAACGAAGCTTATCCATCTTGGTGCCCGGTCCCTTAAGCACGCCAAGAAGGTCTTTCCATTCAAGGGTCCCTCTCATCATTGCATTCTCTGTCTTCACATAATTATTGAGCGCTCTCTGTTTAATCTCACTCAACAATGTGGTGGCAATGTTGGTATGCTTATCAATAACCTGCTTCCTTTCTGTCAGCTCAGGAAGCGAGTTCACTGCGTTCATCAAATGCTTTGTGTTACCAATCAAGTCTGTCCCATCGAACTCAGCACCATGTGTCCCACCAGTCCTCTTGTTCACCTCATCCACATCCTTCTTATACTTATTCAGCTGAGTCTCAATTTCCTCTGCAACCGCTGGAAACTCCAGCGACCCATTTGCAGCCCAAAAGGGGTCAGAACTATCCAACTCATAAGACCTCATCCCACCCTTCTCCCCCTGGACATTCAACCTATTCAACCTCAACCCAAGCACATCATGAACCAGTGGCCGGTACCTAAAATCATGCTGAATTGCCACCGCCAACTCAAAGTTCCTATCGAAGATACACAACACTGGCCTCTGAAACGAGCTAACAAAATTCCCAGCCTCACTAAACAAATTGTTCTTGGATAACAAATGATCCCTTAGCCTCTGATCCAATGCAGATGCAACCATCTCAGCTGGTCCACCCCTAGGGCACCTAATAATTGGAACAACAGCCAAAGTGGCGAGAACACAGAAGAGCCCATTAACAACCTTCTCCACAATCCCCTCAATCTCCCTGTCCCCAGCAGAAGGATCATTAAGCTGAACAAAACAAGACTTATCTGCCAAGGAAAACAAATTGTCCTCAAGAGTGATGAATTCCAAGTACTGATCGTGGACCTTGGAGATCCGCTGGATGGAATCGGAGGCAAGGGTGCCGGATGCGAGGTTTTCGAGGAGGGGGCGGGGGATGGAGGTTGAGAAGTTGAGGTGGAAGGAGTGGTAGAGGGTGCGGGATGCGTCGGAGAGGATGCGGTTGATGTTGTTGGGAGTTGGTTGGACGAAATAGACGGCGGGGACGTCGTGGACAGGGTTGCGGTCCTTGTCGATGAGGAAGTAGAGGGTGACGCCGTGCTTGCGAAGGTCCTTGACGTGGATCAATGGAGAGAGGATGTTCTGGCAGAACCTATCGTAGATCAGGATCTTGTAAACCTCCTCGTTCGCCGTCGTCGATGACGCGTTTATCGGCTGGTTCAGGTTCAGCATCCTCGCGATGCATTCTGGATCCGATTCAATCAAGCAACATCAAACACAATGCATTGAATTGAAAATGGAGTAATCATTCATTTGAATTGAGAGCGAAAGAGGAATTATTACCGGTTTGCTTCTGGCGGAGATTGAGAGACATGGTTGGCTGGTCAGTTGTGCTCTATGAATCTGAAATTGGATGGTGCAGTGTAGAACAGTGAAGATGATAAAATCGAATTAAACGGAGGGTTTTGGTTTGGGATCTGTGAGAGCGTTTACGAGATCCACACCTATATATTATTATTATTATTATTATTATTATTATTATTATCTAATTTATTAAAAATTTGTTTATTATGATATAAAATAAAGACTTTTTTATCTCACTATTTTAAAAATTCTTGTATAATTTTCTTTACAAGACTAAAATAATTTATTAAGTACTTTAACTACAAACAATTTTAATTATTGATCACTACTTATTTACCATTATTAAAGATTTACTAAATTATAACAATTAAATATTATTTAATTTAAATTAATATGAAAAATTCTAAATATAAATAATTGAAGCATCATAATTAATAATTATAAATGTATTTAAATTCTAAATGTCAGTTCTTTTAATTTGTTAACTAATTTTATTTTAAAAATTTCATTAAATTTAAATGATTGACTAAAAAAATTAGAATTTAAATGAATCATGATTAGTTGTAACTATTAATACAATAAAACTTTTAAATTTTATAAAAATATTTATAATAATTATAAATACGCAACAAAATCTCAATTATTAATAAAATTAAAATAATAATTACAACTAAAATGTATTAATTTGTTTATAAAGTTCAAAAAATTTTCTTGTACTTGTTAGTTATTTTCAATCTTATTTGTTATTCTAGTTGTATCCATTGCAAAATATAATAAATGCAATACAAATTTTCAAACTTTATACAAATAAGTACAATAGTTAAAAAAATTCTTATTGTAAAAAATTTTAAATTTTATAAAAATATTTATAATGATCATTGTTTACAATTTTTTCAATTCGTTTTAACTTAAACAAATTTTCATTCATCTATGATATTAAATTAGACTAAATCTAACACCATCTACTTAAAATTTATCATACATATAGGGCCAAATTTTTAATTACCATAGTTATGGTATGGGCTCATATAAGCAACTAATATAGAATCTGAAACATTATTAGTTTATAAGGGTTCATTTTCTACTTTTTCTACCAAAGATAAAACCAATTTTAAAATTATTACATAAAGGATATTTTGGTATTTTTATATTTAATGTGAAAAAATATTTACCTTTTAAAAATAAATTTGGAGTTTCAATATTTTAAAATTAAAAAACAAATTTTAATTTGTAATACAATTAAATAATTTTACAGGTAAAAGGGCCTTTTTTTTATATTTTATAATATCAAATATTATTTATTTATGATTAACAAAATAATTACTAACTGATTAATTTATTTAAGTTATATAAAAAAATAAATTACTAACTTAATGACACTGAGTATTTGTATATAAAAGAGGAAATTTTAAATTTAAATCTTTATTTTTTATTATATGTATGTGTATTTTTACGAAAATACAAGTTTATAACTATGAGTGTAGATTTTGCTAATATATTATTTTTTATTAATTTTGAAAGAATTAAAATCAGACCGTAATCAATATATGTGTAACCTTTTTGTCTTTAATTACTATATTAATGTAAAATCAAAGAAAGATTGAAAATTTTCATTTTAAATATATAAAAAAACAATTAAAAGATTTACTATATTTACTTAATTAATAGAATTATATGAATAATAAATTAAATAATATCATCGTATTATTAATAATTTTATTACTCATGATATATGTAATTACCAATATTTATCTACAAATTAGTTTGAATATATACAAATTACATAGTTTGTAAATAACAATTTCAAATTTGATATTTACTTTCAGTGATAATTTTGTTAAAATATATGAATTAATTATATATTTTTTTGGTAGCATTAAAACAAAAAGAGATAACTGATTTTTTTTATTTAGAATTGATACTTATATATATATATAATAAATTAATTTTATTAAATACGTATTTATCACAAATAAATTTATATTTTTTATATTAAATTTATATTTACAATTACTAATATAATTAGACTATCTTCCAATTCATTCATTATAATTTTATCAATTTAGAGACCATTTATATAATATTAAAAATTAATATAAAAAAATCATTATAACCACAAAAATAACATATTTCCTTTGGTCCTTAAAGAACCAATTTATACTTACATATGATTAATAGAATGCCTTTTTTATATTTTTTCGCTATTAGGGCCTTTGCCAAAAATTTGTAGCCAACACTTTAAATTGGGCGATGATGCGGATTACTTGTAAACTAGTTTTCTGTTTTAGTTTTTGGTCACGGTTAACAATTTTCAAGACACTTAGAATTTATTTTCAGGCATTTTTTGCTGAACAGAAAAGAGAAGATATATCCAAAAAGAAACCTAATTTATTAGTTTCCTTAAGATAAATCTTATAATAAGGTTCTATACATACATATATATATATATATATATATATAAAATAAGGTTAATATCTAACATATACATGTGTATATGCGAAGATATGGATAGTCATTTTACAAAAATTATATGTCTAATTACGTTATTTTTATGATATTTTTATTGAGCATATATTTTCTATATCTTGTATCGATAATTTAAATTTATAAAAATAATTTATTTGTTTGGTTGTCTAATTTATCATGGTATAACATGATATAAAGTTTAAATATTAATTTGTAGTATATATCTTTTTAAAATAATCATAATTTTTAATTTAAAATAACTAGTAGAATAATAATATTGTCACTATTATTTTTGATAATGTCACTTTATATATACTTTTTTATATTATATATTTACATGAATTTATAAAAATGAATGGTCTTTTCAAAATAAAAATGATGATATCTATTTTTTAACTGTTGTATTCTAATTATTGTCTAAAGAATATCACTCTATTTTTTATAAAATACACTAACATTAGTCATTGTTATAGTACAATAATATGCATAAAAATAAAATTAATAAAAGGTAAATAAAGGTTTAGTGTTGATAACTAAAAGTCCATTAGAAAAACGCATAAGCTAAAAATAATTGCTTCTTGTAAATGTGATTTTGAAGTTTGAACGTGCTTCTTTTCTTCCAACAAACACACCCCTAATTAATCAAGTAAACTATCCAAATTCAAAATGTTCATCTATTTCTCTACTTCGCCAATCATGTTTTAAGTTTTACCAATTGAGAATATTATATTTATATTTCAAAAAAAAAAGAATATTCTTGAGGGGAAAAAATAATGAAGACAGTTTGAGTTCACTTCCACACACTTTCAAAAGATATAGAGTTGGCGAAGGGAGCACAAGAAATGAAGCAAGGTACTCATTTTTTTCTCTGCTTTACATTTGTCTTACAAGTGAAGTAACAATTTAGAAAAGTAAAAGTAATTTGGAAAAAAAAATCTACAAATATCCTTTGACAAAATGTTGAATAATATATTATCACTAATAAGTTAGATGTCTCTTTTGAGAAGTAGTCTTCCAAACTCGTATGATTTCATGACATGAATATCTTTTAAAGTGAAAATTCACGTTGTCTTCATTGTCTTCAAGGTAAATTTATAGTTAAAAATTGTTAAATGATAATATAATAAACCGTTAAATAATAACTCAGTTAAATATTTCAAATAATCAATTCTCAACTATCTACTACCCAGTCTTCATCTTCCTTTAAACATTCAATGCATCGATTCCACACTGCTTGTAACTCAGAGACTGCTTTCGTGGACTAATCACTATAACACAATCCACAGAGACCTGCCCAGTGCAGATCAAAGCAAAAGATTAGAGATTAAAAATGAGTTCATGATAACTACTATTACTCTAAGGAAGAAAGAAGATGGAGGAACCTGAACACGAGGAGAATCGAAGAGACGAAGGACACGAATCCTAGCAGCAACGTTACCAAGAACCCGAAACTCGACCCTGTCATTGATGACTGCGTCACTGATCAACTCAGCGGCATCAGCCTGAAGCAAGTTAAGACGATCAACAGCCACGGCGGTGACGACGTCCTTCACGCAGTGCGGATCCTGGTAGAAACCAGGCACCAGAACCCTAGCTAAAGGTATTCCGCGGTACATGACTGTGAACCTGGAATCGCCGTACCTGATCCCAACCCTGTTGGGATTCACCACCGCGAAAAGTAACCGAATGGCGAGGGACAGCGTGGCAGTAGTTGCAGTTGTTGCGGGGTCGTTAGAGGTGATGGAAACGTACTGTACGTCCACTTGAATGAGGTCTACCTGTGGCTTCTTGGGTTTGATGGATAGAACCAATGCCAAGAGGATTACAAGGAGAACGAGGGACAAGAAGGAGACCAGCAGGAACATGCAGCAGCAGCAGGCCTTGCACGACGACGACTTCGAAGATGAAGAGGGGGGCCGCGACGGCGGCGGGGCGTAGTGCTGGCGGTTTTGAGGCCGGTAGGAATGCGATGGTGGTGGTGGTAGCCTTGATATCTGGTACTCCCCGTTTGGCTGAAATGGTGGGTTCCCTCCTCTTGTCATCATTATTTTTGTTCTTTTTTATTACTCTCTAAATGCTGTTTTTGTTATGTTTAGTTTGAATTTTTGAATGGAGTGTTATTAGTGAGTGGCGAGTGAGAAGGAATATAGCTTTTTAATTTGATGATTATGGATCGGACTGGCTTGTTGGTTATATTCAAATGGATAAAGATTACACACGGGACTTTCTAAAGTATGCATGTTAGTTCCCAGTTAATAAATTTACTCTCAGAAGGAACAAGTGTTTTTAGTTGAATTTAATAATTGATTTAATAACGTGTGTGTATGTATTGTTACTTTACACAAAGGGAGATTCTGTCATTCTGCTTTAATTTGCTGGCCGGTTTTCACATGTGGACATGGGAGATTATGCAGAGATTATGCAATAACTCGATATGCAGAAAGTGAGGAAATGTTCATTGTGATTTGTGAATGAGGTAGTAACTAAAGTCTAAAAAAAGACTCAAGATGTTCTGTTGGTTATTGTTTCAACTTCAATCTGATAATTATGCTAATGTCACAATGCAGCGGATTTTCCATAAATTGCCTCGGGATTAGGAAAGCTATCGTTGATTAGGCCTGTCACTAATGGCTGTATATAAAATGATGACTCAAGATCGAAACAAAGTGAAGTTGGACACTTGAAAAGAAAAGAAAAACAGTGTGTTACAGGCTGGGCTGGCTCATCTGAAACCACACCGTTGGAAGCTTCCTTTCAGTTCCCCTTTTGTGTCATCTCGTTGGAAAGGCTTCCTTTCCTTCCTGAGCTCTAAAAGCTACACTGGCCACCACTTTCTTTTGGGGGAGGAATCTGTTGTGTTTCTATAGCTCTAGCTGATCTCGTCATTGCATGTGGAGAAGGGTTATTTTTTAATATAGTAATAAATACCTTGCGGTTGAGGGGGAGGGGCTCCTAAGAAATTAATAGAATTTATGAGTCACTTTACCACTTTGGAATAGTACTGGAAGAGACAAGTACCCCATTCCAAGGTGAATGAACAAAAGCTACATGAACAGGTACCATGTGGTGTTGATGTGGTGCAGAACCAGATGCCCTGCCGCCTTAACTAAGCTAAGCGTGAGCAGGAGACTAGGTACGTCCAACAGAACTTTCGAGGAATTCTTACTCCTTAGCCAAAAACTTAAAGCAAGTTCAAAATGTGCAAACTAAAAATGACCCTAAACTGGGTTGGCTGGTGAGTCTTAAAGGCACAAACAAACACGTGCATCACTATGATTATTCAAAAGACAATAATATATAAAAGAACAAGTGAAAAGGGTTCATTTTAATGTTATAATCTCAAGGTAATAAGATGGAAGGCTTAAAAGAAAAGTATATCTAATTATCTATAGTAGCCTAGAAAAAGCATGGAATAGGCAACAAAACATTAAAAATCATTGAAAACTACATGACCTGGTTGGCCATCACTTCTGGTCTACATTATCAGAATCAACTGCAGGATCATAACTAGGGTTACTTGCTTCTGCGGTGGTTGTTTCATCAACTCTTCTACCAGCATCATCCTCTAAAACATCCTCCATCAAGTCTTCCTCTCCAATATTGATGTCTTCCACATCTTCATCATCTTCATTGTTGCTTCCACCAGGTATTTTCCTTTTCTTTGGACCATGCTCAAGCCTATGTGTATCCAATTCTTTGTCCATAGTTTCCTGTAAATCCTGGTTGTTATTTACTTTCCGAGCTTTTCTTGCATTCTGCCATCTTTCCATATCTTTCTCAACGTTTGCAAGGTACTGCTCCCCAATTTGTTTCTGATACTCAGACACTTCCTCTCTCCTTGCATTCTTCCATTCTAGAAAAGCCTACAAATTGACAATACAAATTTCTTATACAAACAAAACCATAGGTACTACATATTAAAGGCAATATCAAACCAATTTGTTTGCATTATGCAAGCTATAAAATTGAAAAAACTTGACAGGAAGTTTGATAATTATAATAAGTAATAATCATAAAATTCTATTGAAAAAACAAGACCACAATTCAGCTCTGGTTGGCCAAAATTTCCACCTATTTGCAAGTATGCCCTCTGTATATTTGAGATATATATATAAGATTTGACAAGGGTCACTACTTTGACTCAATTGCTGCCCTATTTGCTAGTAAGAACTCTTATTTATCCATAAAGCAACATAAGAGAATAGAGAAATGCTTGAGAATCGACCAGGGCAGCTAATGCTGGACGACTGCCCATGGTGGTCTAGTATAACAAATGGCAAGTCTGCAGTCTCATCTTTTAGTTTTCAGGTTCCAAGAATCAAACCTCTTCTTTCTGCTTCTCAAATATCGCAGCATCTTCATGTAATGGCTTCTTAGGTAAATAATATATGGGAGGCTCTGTCTTAGTCCTGGGGGGAGAAAAATGGACAGCATATTCAATCAAACAAGGGACCAATAAGATCAATGGAAAACTTTCATATTTCTACCTAAAATCCTGCAATTAGCAGAACACATCCAGTCATCAAGTTGCTTCAACACTACAATGCACATGAGCTGAAACTTATCTTTGTCTCAATAAAATGTGAATATGGACACTTTTGGACCAAAATTAAAAATAACCTGCACAGGAATAAACCATTTCATGACGTTAGAAACTAAAGATTCCTAGTTGTTGATATGACAGGCAAGGAAATCGTCTTGAATAGAATCATGCTTCTTCAAGTTCACATTTGAAGAACACAAACCTTATAAAATTTCCAAGTTTTTTATGATGTTCACTCCACTTAAGAAACAACAATTCCAGCTTCTTTTCTTCAGTTTTAGCAGCCACACGTGCCCGAAGTGTCTGATGAAAAATTGGAAAACAAATAGAAAAAGTATGAGTTAAGTGAGATCATATGAAATTTTGGTTCTCTATTATGAAGAGCAAAGTATTGTATCATTTGAAAGCCCACCAAGTCTCTCCTGCGTTTTTCAGCAATTTGTTCACGCTCCTCTTTCCTTAGCCTTTCGCTTTCTTCACGTGCTCTTTGCTCAGCCTAGGAAACATTTCAAAGTATTTGAAACTATCAGGAAGAATTTTAACTGTTATCACACAAAAAGAGAGGAAGTAAAATATAAAAAAAAAAAAACTCGATTTTTGAAATCGAGGTGATCATATCATCCAAACAAATCTCATGTTACTCTAACTGCACTTTGCCACTTTATAAATATTAGGAAGGAAAGAGCACAACTATCAGTTGAAAAGATGGATTAGGAAAATTGCAATGTATTTTTATGCTCCTACAATCAGCTAGTGATAAAAAAGAAGTCCTGAATCTTGATTTAAAATCTATACCTATTGTATAGTAATACCTAGGTATAGGAACATGCCAAACGGATATTTATGCATAAGTATGAACCCAGATAATGTATTAATCCTAAATTCAATATGCTTCAGTGAGTCGTCTATAAAAGTATGCATATTCACAAAACAGTTCTTAGTCGGGATAAACTTCATATAAATTACAGGATTAAACAAACTTACCCTTTGCAAAGAAGTAGATCTCCGCATGTATGCCTCTGTTCCTGAGAGTTTCATGTCTTCCTTTCTAAATTTCTGTAAAAAAGCATAAAATAAAACATATAAAAATTGAGAAATAATAACAATGAGTCAATGACTGCTTATGTAAGGAGAAGCAGTTTTGCTCCACTAAGTTGAGCTTATTATACAACAATTCTGTTGAAAGAATTAGGTAACCGATGCAAGGTACCTCCAAAGTTCCAAGAAGCTGTCCAAGCATTCTCTTGTTCCTGTTAACCAAGCGAGGATCATCATTCTTTGGCAATACCCTTGGAACGGGTTCTGCAGCAGGAGTGTCTGAGTCCTAGATAACAGCACATATCAATAGCATTAGAAATATAAAATTCTGAAGCAACACTTGTTCGTCACGACAAAAACAAATACGCCGAGAATTACCATGTTGGAATTTCTGTCTCTCCTAGACCACCCAGTCTGGTGTTGAGAATTAGATTGATTAGTAGCACTGGCCCCATTAGTGTTAACACTCTTCGGTGCATGAGCAAGATCATCGTGAATCAATTCTCCCTCCTCCTCTACCTTTATCAATTAATAAGCCAGAATCAACTTAAACCATATCTTATGCTTCCTCCTATGATCTATTCTAATCCTCTAATGTACAAAAAGAACCAAATTACATGAAAGTGAGAAGATTATAATGTTATTACCCTGACAACAGCAGAAGAAAGTCGGCGTTTAGCAGGAGGTTGACCTTCCGGTTCATTCCTGTCTCCCTGTATGTCAAATTACACTCTTTAACCAAATCCCTAAACTCAGATTACAAGAAAGATAATATTTTCTGCTCTAGAAAAGAAGGGAGAGGGGGAGTGAGACTGACATGGGGAGGAAAGGGTTGTCGGCGAGGAGCTGAGAAGGGACCCCTTCGAAGGCCTCGAGGATCACGAAGCCGCTCCGTAATCTGAGAAAATTGAACAAAAAAGAAACAGAATCGATTGAATAAATTGGAGAGAGTGGAAGTAGAGTGGTGTGGTAATTGGCGAGAGAGTAATGCGTGACCTCGCGCTGTTGGCGGAGAAGCTCATCGATCTCATTGCGGAGCTGCTCCTCCGACTTCTCCACCGCCGTGCCGCTGCTGCCCATCCGCACTTATCAGTTTTTCCAATGAATCAGACAATCTCACACGCTCTCTCGTTCTTTCGAATCGAACTAAACCCTTCTTGGGTTCTTTACGTCTTTTTAAGATTTCCCCTTTTTTTTTCCAAAAAAACTTTATTTTTTCTGCAACTTTGGTTAGGTGAAAAGAATTTGGGAACTTATCATTACAAATTTTATAACAAACTATTAAAATGGTAATCCCAAGTAACAATACAAAAATAATTTTAAAAGAGTCACAAAAAAATTTTTTTGATATGGTCGCTATAACTCATCTTTAATGCTATAACTCGGCAGTCTACATTATAAATTAGTTATGTGATATGGTCGTTATAACTTGTCCTTAATATTATAATTCAACAGTATATGTTATAAATCATTTATCAATAACAAGCACCAAAAAAATATTGTAACACCCTTATATGCTATTACTTTCCATTCATGCAAATTATTGAGAATATAATTGTCGATGTTTCATCCTAAAATATAAACCGGAGGTAAAATGTTTATTTGGCACATTACATTCTACAAAGTTTATTATTTACTTACTGATTTGAGCGTTGGAGTGCCTTTTGTAGGTACCCACCCACTTGTTCTCTCATTGCCGATGTATACCTCATCCTGATGGAAAGCTTACAAGCATTCACTGGCAGACGAGCTATACACCGGTCAATCTCTACAAAAATAATTGGCGCTCACCGTAGGGCCTCGAAATAAAAACTCTTCTTTCTATAGGCCACATTTCCAACTTTTCGAGTGGCTTCAAGCTTACCTGCACCTTTATAAACAAACGTTATATAATAAATCATTATCGCCCGAAAAAGGCCGATTTATATCTGTTATCTCTGTTTTTTTATTTAGATCTACTATCTATGTCTTTCGATCTATATCTGTTATCTCTGTTTTTCGATTTATATCTCTCTTCTCTATTTTTTTATCTATATATATTATCTCTATTTTCTTATCTATATCTATTATCTATTTTTTTCGATTTATATCAATTATCTATGTTTTCTAATCTATATCTATTATTTATGTTTTCTTATTTATATCTATTATCTTTGTTTTTTCGATCTATATCTATTATCTATGTTTTTTATCTATATCTATCATTTCTGTTTTTTTTTATCTATATCCATTATCTCTATTTTTCAATCTATATCTATTATCTCTGTTTTCATATCTATATCTATTATTTTTATTTTTCGATCTATATCTCTTATCTCTATTTTTCGATCTATATCTATTATCTCTGTTTTTTTATCTACATCTCTTAATTCTATTTTTTGATCTATATCTGTTATCTCTATTTTTTATCTATATCTATTATCTCTGTTTTTTTATCTATATCTACTGCCTCTATTTTCTTATCTATATTTATCATCTCTATTTTTTTATCTATATCCCTTATCTATATTTTTCAATCTAAATCTATTATCTCTGTTTTCTAATCTATATCTATTATCTCTATTTTCTTATTTATATCTGTTATTTTTGTTTTTCGATCTATATCTGGTATCTCTATTTTCTAATTTATATATGTTATCTCTGTTTTTCAATCTATGTCTATTGTCTCTGTTTTCTTATCTATATTTATTATTTCTATTTTTCGATCTATATCTTATATTTCTGTTTTTCGATCTATATATGTTATCTATATTTTTCGATCTATATCTGTTATCTCTATTTTTTATCTATATCTGTTATTTTTGTTTTCTGATCTATATTTGTTATTTCTATTTTCTGATCTGTATATGTTATCTCTATTTTCTTATTTATATCTGTTATCTATGTTCTCTGATCTGTATCTATTATCTCTGTTTTTTTATCTATATCGATTATCTATGTTTTCCATCTATATCTATTATCTCTATTTTTCGATATATATCTATTATCTCTATTTTTTAATCTATATCTCTTATCTCTATTTTTCAATCTATATCTATTATTTCTGTTTTCTTATCAATATTTTTTATATCTGTTTCCTGACCTATATCTATTATCTCTATTTTCTTATTTATATCTATTATCTATGTTTTCTGATCTATATCTGTTATTTCTATTTTTTATCTATATCTGTTATCTCTATTTTTTATTTATATCTGTTATTTCTGTTTTTTTATCTATATCTATTATCTCTATTTTCTTATCTATATATTATCTATATTTTTCGATCTATATCTATTTTCTCCATTTTTTCATCCATATCTATTTTCTCTATTTTTTTATCTATATCTATTATATCTGTTTTCTTATTTATATATGTTATTTATATTTTTTTATCTATATCTGTTATCTCTATTTTTTGATATATATCTATTATCTCTATTTTTCAATCTATATCTATTATTTCTGTTTTCGAATATATGTCTATTATCTCTATTTATCTATCTATATCTCATATCTCTATTTTTCGATCTATATCTGTTATCTCTATTTTTTTATCTATATCTGTTATCTCTATTTTTCGATCTATATCTGTTATCTCTATTTTATGATCTATATCAATTATCTTTGTTTTTCGATCTATATCTGTTATCTCTATTTTTCGATATATATTTGTTATCTCTATTTTTTTATCTATATCTGTTATCTTTATTTTTCGATCTATATCTATTATCTCTGTTTTCTTATTTATAACTGTCATCTTTATATTTTGACCTATATCTTTTATCTTTATTTTCTAATCTATATCTGCTATCAATATTTTTTGTTCTATATCCGTTATTTCTATTTTCCAATCTATATTTCAAATTTCTGCTTTTCGATCTATATCTATTATCTCTATTTTCTAATATATATATATATTATCTCTGTTTATCGATCTATATTTGTTATCTCTGATTTTCGATTTATATCAATTATCTATGTTTTCTTATCTATATCTATTATCACTGCTTTCTTATTTATATGTTATATCTGTTTTTCAAAACATATTTCTTTCTGATCTATAGCTATTATATCTGTTTTACAATTTATATCAATTATATCTATTTTTTGATCTATTTCTATTATCTCTGTTTTTTATCTATATATGTTATCTCTATTTTCTGATTTATATATGTTATCTCTATTTTTTATCTATATCTGTTATTTCTATTTTCCGATCTATATCTGTTATCTCTATTTTTTATCTATATCTATTATTTATGCTTTTTGATCTTATCTCTTATCTCTGTTTTTTTATCTATATCTGTTATTTCTATTTTCTGATTTATATCTGTTATCTATGTTTTTGAATCTGTATCTATTATCTCTATTTGCTGATCTATATCTATTATCTCTGTTTGATCTATATCTATTTTCTCTATTTTTCGATCTATATCTACTATCTCTGTTTTCGATCTATATCTATTATATGTGTTTTCTTATCTATATCTATTATATCTTTTTTTCGATCTATATCTATTATTTATATTTTTTAATCTATGTCTATTATTTCTATTTTTTATCTATATATGTTATCTCTATTTTTTATCCATATCTGTTATTTTTGTTTTTTTATTTATATCTATTATCTCTGTTTTTTATCTATATCTATTATCTCTGTTTTTCGATCTATATATATTATCTCTGTTTTCTAATCTATATATATATCATCTCTATTTTCTTATTTATATTTGTTATCTCTGTCTTTTGATCTATATATGTCATATCTATTTTTCAATCTATATCTGTTATCTCTGTTTTTCGATCTATATCTATTATATATATTTTCCGATCTATATCTATGATTTTGTTTTTGAATATATATCTATTTTCTCTATTTTTTGATCTATATCTGTTATTTCTGTTTTCTAATCTATATCTGCTATCTCTATTTTTGATTTATATCTATTATCTCTGTTTTTCGATCTATATCTATTATCTCTATTTTTCAATCTATATCTGTTATATCTATTTTTCGATCTGTATCTACTATCTTTGTTTTCTTATCTATATCTATAATCTTTGTTTTTCGATATATATCTATTATCTCTATTTTTTAATCTATATATCATATCTCTGTTTTTCGATCTATATCTGTTATCTCTATTTTCCGATCTATATCTATTATCTCTGTTTTTCAATCTATATCTATTATCTCTGTTTTTTTATCTATATCTATTATCTCTGTTTTCTGATCTATATCTATTATCTTTATTTTTCGATCTATATCTCTTATCTCTATTTTTCGATCTATATCTATTATCTATGTTTCTCTGTTTTCTAATCTATATTGATTTATATCAATCATTATCATGTCTATTCATATTTATATCAATCATTATTAGATCTATATCAATCATTGTCATAGCTGTATCAACTATCATCAGATTTATATCAACGATCTTCCAAACTATGACTATCAATAGTCAACAAATTCAATCAAATATCAAACAAGCACAAACACTTATCCATTCGCGATAACTGTTCAATTCAAAGTCACATCGTTTACACATGCACAATCAAACTTAATCATCAATCAAATCACCAAACAAAGGTTAACTAACGTGATATTCTCGCCCAACCAATTCACTTCTATCAAACATGTCTCAGCAACGGGGAGCAATATATCAATGAAAATTTAAAACAAGCCATTGTCTAACTCAATTATCAAACAAAGACAAATACGAGATATTCTCGCTCTACTATCACATCCCTAACAAACATAAGGGACCAACATACCAATGAGAACTATTGCTTAAATCAAATATCAATCTATCAATTACTCAGATATCTATCAAGTTGAATTCAAACAGTTCAAACCAAATCAATCTCACCAACATTAGCTTCATCAACAAACAGTGAACCCCGAATCCTCACATCCTCACTTACCCAATTATAAGAGTCGTGATCCTCAACTTTATATTTTTTCCTACAATTCTTTCAGAAAAAGCAAAAAGAAGAAGAAACAGTGGCAGCAATACAAACTAACCTCTTTTACTCATGCCTTTAAGACTCCAAAACGCTTCAATAGGAAAGCAATGTTGCCTTTATGAATTATTTTCAGGATTCCAAACATAAACCAAATGCCACATTTAATGAAAATATTCAATTCCATGAAAAACTCTAACCATTGCATCTATTAAATCAACGGTTCAAAATTACATTGGAAAAACCAAAGGCACAATCAATGACAAGACTACTGCACTTTTCAATACACCTTAACTTAAAATCACGTCCTTAATGCTATAACTCGGCAGTATACGCTATAGATCAGTTATCAACAACGGGCACCAACAGAAATATTGTAATGCCCTGATATGTTATTGCTCTTCATTAATGCAAATTATTGAGAATATAACTGCTGATGTTTCATATCAAAATATAAAAGGGAGGTAAAATATTTATTTGACACATTACATTCTACAAAGCTTGTTACTCACTTACTGACTTGAGCGCCGGAGTGCCTTTTGCAGGTACCCAGTACCCACCCACTTATTCTCTCATTGCCGACGTATACCCCATCTTGATGGAAAGCTTACAAGTATTCACCGGCGGATGAGTTATCGTTAAACAAATATGATATTTTTATCCTTAAAATTTTGTAATTTTATGTTAGATGATTTTTTTATTAAATTTTTTTTATTATAAATGACAAAATTTAAAAAAAAATCTAGAGACTATGAGAAGCCAAGCCAAAGACAAAGAGTATACTAATTTAAAATGTATATGTGTTTTTAATTTTTTTTAGTATTAATTTAAATGTGTTAGTTTTTTATTTTTTTGTCACCCTTAAGAAGTTTGGAGGTCTGGAAATTAGAAATTATTTTTGAGCTAATATTGTTTTTCTTGAAAAGCTATTTTGGCAACTTTTTCACCATCCTGACAAGTTATGGGTTCAGCTGTTGACGGAGAAATACCATTCTTCTAAATATGATTGTTTTAGTCGGTATCGAGGAAGGAAATCTTATGTTTGGAAGAGTATATGTTGAGTTTGGGATATCTTGAAGGAAGGTTTTATTTAGTGCATTGGGAATTTGGAACAGAACTTTTGGTTTTCTAAATGGAGAAGAGAGGGGCGACTGTGTCAGGATATGGATTATGTTCACATTCCTTATTCGGATCTCAGGATCTTGGATCCTTGGTCATCTGGACAGTGGAACCTTGAGAATATCTATTCTCTTCTGCATCAGTCTCTGCAGAGCAACATTAACTCTTACAACCCGGATGTTCAAGCTGGTTCAGAGGTCGGTTGGTGTTAGACTGGTGCGTCTTCAAAGGTTTATGATGCTCGTAGTGGTTATTTGTGGCTCAGTACGAAGATGTATAGTTGGGAGGATAAGGGTAATTGACTTTGGTTTTGGCGTCAACATGTTCCAGAAAAGCACAAATTTTTTGCCTGGCTATGTCTTCGGGAGGCTCTTCCTATTGCTGCATTTTGTTTTAGGAGGGGCATTTCACACACGAATAGCTGTCCACGATGTTTCTCAGGTCAGGAATTGGTTTTACATTGTATTCAGGATTGTCCAAAAACCCAACTAGTTTGGCAAGCTTTAGGGATCTCCCATCAACCAGTGGATTTGATGAGTTGGTCTTACATAATAGCAAACAGCGTCCCTTTAGATTCTTTTCTGGTCTCTGGTGGATTTGGCGTTCAAAAAATAACGAGATCTTTTATCCTCACGAGCATTGGACCACATACAAGGTGATTTGTATGGCTTTGTTATTGGAAAAAGAGCTTCGAAATATTTTTGAGTTGCAACGACTGTCTATCCCCTCCACTATTAGTGGCTCTTGAATTCTCCCCCTCAGTGAGTACCTTTAAGATTAATTGTGATTCTAGCTATCCTGGCAAAGGCGCTCGAGTTGGTTTTGCTTGTGTTAGCAGAGATTGGAAGGGAAGGTGGCAACGAGGCTGTTTGGGAACAATTGAGAGTCGTAGCATTTTACAAGGAGAGTTGTTTGCTATTTGGAGAGGTTTTTTTTAGCATGAGACTCGAGATAAAGAGACATTATATGTGAGACACTGTGTAGATACTTTACTATTGTCAATAATTTACAGGATTGCTCTGGATTTATTGATCATTTGGTGTTCAAAATCCGAGATATCATGTCCTGGAAATGGCGTACTGATCTTTAATTTATCTTGAGAGATGCAAATACAGTAGCAGACATCATGACAAAGACTGCAACGAGGACCCTTTCTCCCCAAGTGGAGCTTCCGTTGCTTTGGAAGGAGTTTGAGAGTAGTATCAACGGGACTGCCTTTTTTAAGCAGTTTCTTATTTATTTTTTCTTTCTTAGTTGTTGTTTATTTTCTTTTAAGTCACAAAAAATGTGTTAGTTTTTTAAAAAATAATGTACTGATTTTAAATATGCCGTTTCAAATTAGGCGATATACTAAGTCGCCCACTAATTAAAATAGTCTATCTTTCTTATTATTTTGGGACAGTCAATTTTCTTTATTATTTAAAATCGCACATCTTTATTATTATTTGAAATATTCTATTTTTAAGAATTCAATGCAAACAAACAAAATTTAAAATTTAAAATATAGATGAGATATAAATTAATTAGAATCGATTTAAATAATAACAAAATATAAATATGTAAGTAAAATAAAAATTGATAAATATGCTACAAATTACCTATATTTATAAATAAAATATTTACATTGTTTATTTGAAAAAAATCCTATTTTTTCAATCAACAATAATTAGAATAAATTATTAAAATATTACCAAAAAATTAGAAAACTAACGAAAGATAATTTAAAAAATACAAATGACAAATAAGTTTTTAAAGTATTTTAAAAAGTAAAAAAATATTTTTTTATGCAAATACTAAATAAATTTTGTATTTGATAAATGATTTATACCTCTCATCCAAATATTTGTAATAATATTGAGACAATTATTTAAAGAATACATGAAAAGATTATAATAACATTCAATTATAGATCTATTTTTATATTTTTTAAACAAATTTTCCGCCATTGAGAAAAATATTTAAAATAAAATTGCTTCCATAGAATTATCATTCTTAAAAATGCAAAAATAAATATTTTTTAATTATATTTATTAAAAATTGTTTAAATCTGATTTAAAATCCTTTTTAAAAAAATATATCAAATTATTTTTATTATTTTTTAAATTTTTTGGCCTTTGAAATTTATTTGTCGTTGATATTTTATTTTTGTCAACGTTTTTAACAATTTAATTCACTTCCTACAAGATTAAAATGCTTTTTATTCTGATTAAACTTGTGGTATTATTATTTCCTTAGTCACTCGAAACTTCTGATTTGACACTAACATGATTTAGTCAATTATTATTATTATTAATTATTATTATTTCTTAATGGCCTAAATTAACGAAGGCAAGCAAATACTTGAACCGCAAGCGAAGAACGTTTTCAAGTTCAAAGTTGGCCCACAACCAAACAACTTCTCCTCTTCGACGCAATCGTTCTTCTTCTTTTCGTTTTCATCGCTTTCTGTGTTTGAAAACTGAAAACTAGGAGGCACAGCAATCCCTTTTACACTGTACCATGTCAAATTAAGCTCTTTTAAATGTACCCCCCTGTTTCTTCTTTGCTCTAATTTCTCAAATTCAGGAACTCGCTGGTGCTTGGTTTTCTTTCTGTTTCCTAGTTGTGAATGGTTGACTAGTCTTTGCTGCTCCTTTTGCATTCTAAGAGGGTTTCTTTCATCTCGATTGCTTGTTTGCATGTTTAAATGAATAGGGTTCAGTTTTTCTGACCAATAAAACCAGACACTGGGTTTCTGATTAAGTGATTATTGTCCTGGTATATATGCATTATCTATATCTGAATCCAGAAATTTCCATTAGCCCTTATAAACTTTTTTTGTTTGCCTTTTTGATAAAAGCAATTGCTTCATGTGCCAAGCACTTCAGTTTTCAGAGTTAATAGGTTTTGCTTTCATTTTGCTGAGCTTCAGTTTGTGACCTAAAAATTGGGAATTTCAGAATCTGTATGAGAAGACTTTCAGTTTTGTGAATAGTTGGACAATTAGGGTAGTTTTTGAGAAATGGTTCTAACATACATTGAAATTAATGCGGTAGTGGATCCTTCATTCACGATTAATTCTATTCCTACATAAGGATTGGATTAATGTATTTGATATGAGGAATGGAAGGAAATGAGCATTCACTAGTGCCACAATGGTTGAAAAGAAGTAGGGTGGCTGGTAGCCAACTCACATCACCTCCAAGCTCTGGTAATTTTGCTGAGTCCATCTTTTTTGTTAGTTTGATTAAGAGGAAAAGAAATAGCATGGGATAAGAAGTAGCTAAGTAGCTTCAAGTCTAATTGACTATTAGGTCCATTCTCCATGACCATGTTAGTTGTTGAGGGATAGGAAGGAACTTTACTGCACTCTCATTTTGTTCAGTATTAGTTTTGGTCTCTGGCATTATTTTTCTACAACACATACCAGCTAATGCCATTTCAAAGTGTGATGCTATTTACCCCACAAAGCGAATGCTGTGCATTGATTTATCATAAATGATGTTTTTATTCACTGAATGTAAGGCCTGGGAACAAAAAAAAATGTTGTGCAATATATCCTGTGATGTGAATAAACAACTATGCAATATGAATATCTCTGATAACATCAACTATCCTCCTTTTTTCAGATCATATTACCTATGATGGCTATGAACGGACTAGAAAAGGTTCTGGCATCACAAGGTCCTATAGTTCTGTAAGAGGCTGGCCTGATAGAGAATGGGAGAAAGATTTTGATGATGTCTTTGACAAGGACAAGCTGTTTCGTCGCAAGTATAACCGTAACCATTCTGACAGTGTGGATAGTATATTGTCCAATAGGTTTGAGAAGGATTTGTTGTTACGATCACAGTCTATGAACTCTGGGTCTGGGAAATGGAGAGAGACTCGCTCCCGTAGAACTTCAGGTGACAGAAGCAATCCACAAGGAAACCATGCAGAGAGTAATGATATGGTTACTGGTGTTATTGGCATAAAAGATAAATCTCTGTTTGAAGAGGAGTTTCCTTTACTTGGAGCAGAAGATAAACACAGTAGTTCTGATGGAAGAGTGTTGTCTTCTAGCTCAAGTAATTGCACTCCACCAACCAGCACTTCTTCAGAGATTAGCAGCAATGACCTTAGCTCGACACCAGATGAGGTTCGAATGACTGTTGGAAGCAGTAGCATGGCTTTAATGATGCGTCAGCACACTGATCTTGCAAAAACAACTTCAATTACTCCAGGCACAATGAGCCTCAGCATGGCTGAGACATTGGCTCAGGGTCCATCTCGTTCTGAGACACTTCCACAAGTGAGTTTGACTTTGTGTTTCTGATGTATGCCGTGTGTTTTGTTAAATGTTTTCAGTGCTCATGTGGTATATTTTGCAATACAGTTGTCTGTTGGTACCCAAAAGCCTGAAGAGTTGGCCCTTAAACAATCTAGGCTATTAATACCCATGATGCCCTTGTCGCCAAGGTCCTTGGTAAGGGTGGTTCTTTCTTTCTCAATGTGATGTTATGAAAAACTTTCCCTCTTTAAGTTATATTAATTCCTCATTTCTAAACCTTAGCTGTTTTATATGCTCGGGATAATTTCACAGAATCAATATGCGCAACCATCATAATTCATGATAATCCACTAAATTAGTAACATCTCACATTTAAATTGTATTCTTCTCTAAATTTCTTTTTAATTTTACCTAATTTTCACTTTTGATTGATTTTATTTTTGCTCGTGAATTGCCTTTTGCTATATACTTGTTTTCCATAATACGAAGTTATCATTATTCTAATTAAAAAACTGTATAATTATTTTTTATAAAAAAAACTATCCTTCTTTCTAAGTAGGCCTGCCAAGTGCCAATAGTTTGTTCATTTAGTACCATCTACTTCAATTAGGGTGCTTAATCCAATCCCTTCAAATTTTCTTACTTGAATTTTATTTTTGTTTCTCTCTGCTGCATGACCAAAAGTCCAAACTAGCTGAATTCCTAATGCGTGATTCAAGGCTCAACATATAAGATAGAAACATTTGTGTCCTCTGCCTATTAGCTTAAGCTATTGGGATAAGTAGTTTCATGGTAAAAAATTAGCTATAATAGCTAGCAGTTAATATATTATAACAATAAATGGTATGTTAGTTACCTCGGAATTTGTTTGGTTATTTGTATCAGAGAAATCTAGGGTTAAGACAGGGCAGCAGCAGTATCCCTTCTCATATTCACGTTTGCCCAGTCATTCTTCACACAGTGCTTTTGGAAACTCTGATGTGCAGAAGACTATTTCCGGTAATTCCCGTAATGTCAGCACTTCACAAGAGTTGAATGGTTTCTCTTCGGCTGCAAAGGACAACTCGAGTCCCAGTAGAGTAATCTGCCCAACTGGAGCAACTGCTTCGACTTCTATCTCTTATCCCTATAACAGTTCTGGCGATAGTTCAATCCCTTCTGCATGGATGACATTAGAGAAGAGGCCAACTTTTCAGACCCAAAGCAGGAGTGATTTCTTTAAGAATCTGTCAAAGAAGAGTTCCTCAAAGAACTCTTGTTCCGATGTTTGCCCCAATGGAATTTCATGTGCCTTGGAGAAGTCTGAAGTTGGCAAAAGCACTGCCACTTCTTCTGTGAACTCTTTGGCTGAGAGCAGCTCTGTAATTACTGAAAATGCTGCTGCTGCTGCTGCTGCCAGTAAACCATTGAAATTTTCAAGCAATGGAGAACAGCAGCATAGCACCAACCCAGTTCTCCATCCAGATGAAGAGATTGCATTCTTACGATCACTAGGGTGGGAGGAAAGTGCTGGAGAGGATGAAGGCCTCACTGAGGATGAGATACAAGACTTCTATGAGAAGGTTAATATCCATTTGGAACTGCTGATTTCGCTCTAGCTTTATTTTATTTGAAGTTGATGTATATTCTGGATAATTGATCCATATGATCACTGCATTAAATTGTTTCCTCTTGCAGTATTTGAAATTGCAACCGTCATCAAATATTTCTCTGAGGAGCACGTCAAAGCCGGATTCCGTTGGCCACTTGAGTGGTGGTGCTCCATAAGGTTGTAGATCATCTTGCTGAGTATGAAACATACATTTAGTATTTAGGAGCATGATTCCAGGATTTGGAATACGAAAGTGACGGGGGGACAATTGAAGTTCACTTACTCTGTTTCCTTAGTAGGTGGGTTGATAGAGTTGGTTTTGGAGTATTATTTATGAAAGATAAAGAATAGTTTACATACATACAAACAGAAATTACAAGGCAGCACTGATCCTTTGTTAATAATCAGTGAAACAATCGCAAAAGCCTGCATGTAGCAAGAAGTATATATGCGGAAACATAGTATACATAATACCAATATTTTTCAACACTAACGAGTGGATGCTTATTAGTTATTACATTACTCACTCAATTGGATTCTACTTACATATTGGTTCATAAAGTCCCAATAATTATTCAAATTTGGAACTCACTATGAGTGTACAAGATCTCCCTTTTCTTTTCTTCCTAAAAATAGGCCCAGTTATGAATGAATGATTTTGATACATTAGATTAAGGAATCATGTTTGCTATTTTTCTTTTTATCACAAGTGAGATTATCCTCAACCAAAATTTGGATGGCGTTCTCTCGAGTCCAATTAAGTTAATTAGGTTTCTAGAAATATGATTGGTAATAGGATTTTTTTTGTCAATTGGATTCGACAGTCTTCAATTTTAGACATTACAAATCCAATCACACCACATTGACACATACAATACTTAAGAATTTTATCCACTACCGGTGTACTTGTTACAAGGCATACATGGATTGGACCATTAGACCAAAAGTTTTGCTTGCCATAATAGGATTTGTATATGATGACCATTAGACCAAAGTTTTGCTTGTCATAGTATGATTTGAATGTTGATGGTTTTCTATTTGATTATGAAAGATCTTTACCATTTTTATGGATTTTTAATAGAATTTCGATTTGAGAGAGAGAAAAAAAAAAGGGGGGGGGGGGGGGGG
>NC_029774.3:130252570-130260447 GCF_000817695.3 Arachis duranensis
GAATTCAGTGTGTGTTTTCTTTTTTCTTTCCTTTTCCAGAATAGTTCAGTTTTGCTTTCTTTAGAATATGAATAGACTTGGACCAGAAACACTGAAACAGTTCATGAAACAAGCCCAACTGCAGAAGGGAGAAATTTTTTTTACATCAAACCAGATATATATATAGGTAACCAACTAAGTGCCTCTTTGGAAGCTTTAAAAATTATTTTTTTTGAATTTTTGACTTATAAAAAATAATAGTATTAATGTTTGGTGCAATTTTCAAAACCAAATTATAGCTTTTAAAAAAATTATTTAAGTGCTTATAGAGAAATTAAAAAAAAATAATTTCTTTCGTAATAAAAACTTTTGATTACATTTCTTTTAAAATAAACACTTTTAGAACTAAAAAATTAAAGACAAAATAATTTATTTATAAGATACTTTTAATATAAGCATTTATTGTTTAAGTTATTTTTTTAAAAAAAGAACTTAATTGAGCAGTTTATCCAAACCAGATCTAAAAGTGCAATCAATTTGAGCCAATTTTTAAATTTTAAAAAATGCGTTCCCAGTATTTAAATTTTAAAAAATGTACTCCCAATATTTGCCAAATCCGCGCCGTTACGCCGTTCATCACCGTTCGTCGCATGCTGCCCCGCTCATCACCATCCGTCGCATGCTGGCGGAGCATCGCCAGTCCATTGCGCGTTGTTTTTGTCGCGCCGCCCATAACCCGCGCACCAGCCGCCACACACGGTTTTTCTATATTTGGGATATTTCTTTCTTTTAGGTTTTGACTTTGTTTTTTTATGTTTTAAATGTTTCTTTTTTTTTATATTTTGGATGGTTCCTCTTTTTAGGTTTTGCATGATTTTTAATAGTTTTGGATGTTTAATTTCTTTGGTTAGTTTTCGAAAAAAATTTTTCCAATATTTTTTTATGTGTCGTTTTGATAGATTTGAATTTTTTTAAAATGATTTTGGATATCTCGTATTTATTAGATTTTGGATGTTTTCTTTTGTTATATTTTAAAATTTTTTTATTAGATTTTGGATCTTCATTTTACAATAATTTTAGATATTTGTTTTCATTTGGTTTTAGATTTTTTTTAGACTTTAAATATTTCTTTTCATTGATTTTGAATATTTCTCATGATAATTTGAATTCATATTTCGTCCAAAAAAAAAAACAATTTTACTTTTTCTTATATGAACTTTTTCTTACTAGTTAATTTTATAAGCCGATATTTAGCTATTTAATTTTCTAAAAATATTATGTATAATAAAAAAATTAATTTTTAAATTAATTATTATATATTTATATATAAATACATATACTATTTTATATATTTTTTATATTTTAACATTGATGATACTTTTGGAATACACATTATTATTGATTATAAGAGTAAATGCTTAATTTGCTTTTTAAAATTTAAACTGTGCATCAATTAAATTTTTGATTTTGTAAATAACCAACAAGTCAACAACGTCTCTTCATCTTTAAGTAAACTACCATCTTAACGGAATTGATGTGTACTGTTAAGCGCTAATTTAATATTCTAATTGTATATTAATGTATTTAAATTGGTCTCAAAATTTGTTTTTTAATATTTAAATGAGTCCATTTTAAATTATAAAATTCTAATTCTCTCTTGTCCTTAATTTTCATCATTTTTTTTTCTTTTGTTCTTTGTCTTTTTTTTCCTGTTCATCTTTTTATTTATCTGTTGTATGAGAAACTTCATTAATCTTCATCCTTTTTGAAATTTTTTTCCTTTTTTTCATCAATTTTCTCAACATTATCTTCCTCCTCCTTCTTTTGGTTCATCATCTTCATCGTTACCAGTCTCTTTTTTAATGATCTTTTCAATCCAAAGATAAATAAAATACCAAATAAATTTTGAGTATTTTTTTACAAATTCTTAATCCTCCGTTTCTCTAAGTATTTTGGCTGTTAAAACAAAAAATAATACCAATTACTTGGTCATTATTTTTTATTACAAGCTCAAATTAAATCAATTTTTAATTAAAAAATTTAAAATATTATAAAAGTTTTTTTTAAAGTCTAAAAACTAAGCAAACACAATAATTCAAATTGATATAATTTCACTGTATTTTTTAAATAAATTCATACACAAATTAAATCTGTTATTCTTTACCTGATCTTCCTTGCGAAAGAGAGACCATTTAGTTCCTCTTCCAAGTTGCTCCTACCTGATATCACTGGTCATAGTAAATAATTCACTAATCTACGATTACCAAATGTACTCTTCATCATTGTTATGCTTAGTTGTCACAATTATTTTCTTGACAACCAAGCAAGCAAAGTAAAATTTAACACCAAACTGTTTAATCATACTGACATTAATACTAGCCTCCAGCATCTTCATGAATTTCTCCGTCCCATACTTAGCAATTATTCCCAAATTATTCACCAGATCCAAATGCATAGAAAAACAAACCATTTGTGAGAAGATTTCTTTGTGTTTTTTTTTTTTTTGGAAAAATTAATGGTAGTAATTGACATTCAAAAGACAAACAAGAGAAAAGAAGACAGAGAATAAAAGAGAAGTGATGATGGGGCGGGAGATGTCTCCCTGCTCCCGTTTCCACTCCCAGAATTAATCCCCGTTTTCACCCCATTTTTCGCTATAAAAGAATAATTGTTCCCATATTCGTTCTCTGCATTTTTTGCGTTTCCCACGAGGTCCTATTTTCCATTTTTCTATGTTTAATATTCATATGGAAATTATAATAAAAATATAAAAAAATAAACTATAAAATATTATTATAAACATACAAACATATATTATCCAAGATTATAAGTCCAGAAATATAACATAGCAAATCATAGTTTATAAAATAAAATATTGAACAATAAAGTTAGAATTTTTTAATAAGTGAAATTATTAAAAAAATCCTGTATTAAAAATAAAATAAGGGATTATTAAATAAGTTCAAAAATTCATAGAATTATTGGGGATGGGATGGGGATTTCCGCTTGGATTCCCGCGCCTGTTTTGGAAGAATTTCGTTCCTCATCTCATTTCTACGAAAAAAAATTTTACCATTAGAATCCCATTTGGGGCGGTCCCCGCAAGAATGCCCGCTTTCTAAAAATTTTTGACACCCTTAGAAGTAGTTGGTCATTTATAAAATTCGAGAATTTAATTGATGCACGATTTAAATTTCAAATATCAAATTGTACATTTACTCCTAATTATAATATTAATATTTTTAAAATAAATATTATATAATAATTATTTATTATAGGATTTGCTAGGTTTTTACTTAAGATCGGATCTTATAACAAAACTAAGCATACCTTTGTGTGTTAAACTTGATTTAATTATATTTTATTAGTAAAATAAAGAATATATTTATTAATTGATTATATATTTAAATCAACCATGATATGAAAGTAATTGATGGTGCCCGATACAATGTATATCATGCATTGACTATTGACTATTGAAGATCAAAACGTGTCAAGTGTATATCCACAGCCAAATGAAATAACAATTACATGTCAACTTAAACGAGGAAAATATCTAGTCAACTTTTTATCTCTTCAACCATTCATAAACTATATTTCCTGATCTCTTTGTTTCAATGTATGACTCTGTTTGAATGTCGTATCATTTTATTTGAATTTACTTGAATAATGTTTGCCTCGTACATATGTATTACACGATATTTCATTATTTTGCCAAATTTAAAATTACTGGAAAAATTGAAATGTTAATTTTTCTCAAGAAAATAAGACGAGGAAGGGTGGAGTTTTTTTTTAGTATTTTAAAATAATAATAATTTTTACTGTATTTCATTTAATCATGACACATTAATAATATGGATGATAACATGAATTGAACGAAACAAAACTTTTTACCCGGAAGTGACATATTTGAAGATATATGCTGTTTTCTATACTAAGATTAACATTATTTTTCACACTCAGTCTTTTCTTTCATTTTTAGATATGAGACTTTGAGATAATGCCCATAATTAAAACTCTAACACGGCACTCATTAATAATATGTTCGTTCACCGGTACATAGAATAAGAAAAATTATGTAAGATGGCAATAAATATTTATAAGGTCCATGTTTGGCTATTATTATATAGTATGTAGCACATATAGTGAATATATAATTTTGGTGATATTTGAAAAGCATTGTAAAAGTGAAAACAATATAGCTTTTTAATATTACCGGCGTATACTCTATTATTCATTATTATTTTTCGTTGGGATTGCCTCATCATAGACACACAAATTAAGAAAGTTCAGGAATCAAGCACAAGAATATATCTACTCGCAAAACCAAATTCCATATCAAATTCAACGACATTTTTCATTAATTGTTGGAAGTTGAATCTTGTCTGCGATGAAGAGAGAGAAGTGGGAGTGGGGTTTATGCTATGGCACTATATAAGGGGTAAACAAACTTGCATGTATACACATGCAAACTTATGCACATGATTTAATTTTGTAATACGATACCACTATTATTATGCATGAATATAATAATAGGCTAATTTATTTAAAATTTTTTATTATATTTTAAATGGTGAATTCTATCCGACCCCTCTAAAATAACATGTAAGTTACCCTTCATGATGTGTTACACTCTAATTGGTCATTATCTTAACCATGGTTAAATTATTTTATAATTACTACTTGACATGGGTAATAGTATAATTATCAAAAACTCCATTCCCGTTGAAGCATCCTTCCAACTCCTCCATTCTTTTTTCATCATGTAGCTTCAAATCCTTCCAAGCATGTCGTCGACGTTTGTGACAAAAAACGACAGTCGTCATCTACTGTTTTATTACGCAATTTCTTCTCTTTCTTCAGTGCTCTATTACGCAAATTCTTCTCTTTCTTCAGTGTATCATCTTTAACGACGTCGTTGAATTTCCTTCTTCCGTAACTTTGTCGTCCTTCCCAACATGGCCAGTGCGAACGTCATCTCCTGGTCCTCTCACTCAATCCCTCTTTTTGTCCTAGAATGATTAGTTTGGTTATTAAATTTTGTCATTAAAAAATATATCTTTATTTAATTACATGATGGAACATATATTCATATGTAAAATATAATATAATAAAATAAATCTATTTAGAGTATTTAAAAATATAATTAAAATCAGAAATATACAAATAAAATAATAAAATTTGTACTCTAAACAAGTAAACATTTCTTTTATCATACATGAATTATTTAAAAAAATAAATAAACTGTTAAAATTAATAACACAAATTTAAAATGATAAAATTTGACTTTCTCACAAATATTTTTTTATAGTATTTTATTCTTTTAATTTTTAATTTATTAGTACTTTATTATTTAATTAATAATTAAACAAATTATTTTCATGAGAAATCATTTTTTGTATTAGAGTAAAGTATCGTTTTTGTCCCCAACGTTTGGGATAAGTCCTATTTGTGTCCCTAACGTTTAAATCGTCCTATTTGTATCCTTAACGTTTATAAAAGTGATTCAATGTTATCCTACTATAAATTATACTAACAAATCAGATTATATTTCTCAATTATTCTCACTTGGATGTATTCATTCTCAAATAGGTCTCACTTGGATGTGTTCGATTTTAATATTATACCCACTATTTGTGTTTAGATTCAATTATGTCCCTAGAAAAGTGAATTATGTAAATGTTGTAAGAATTAGTTTCAACTTTTGATGAGCTATTTTTCGGAGTGGATTATCGATTCTATCCCAGACATTTGTATTCTAACTTCAATAAGAGATTTTTAAAATTCAAACTAAAACGTTCATGATGTGTAATTGAGGGCAGGGTAACATTGAATCACTTTTATAAACGTTAGGGATATAAATAGGACGATTTAAACGTTAGGGACACAAATAGGATTTACCCCAAACGTTGGGGACAAAAACGATACTTTACTCTTTGTATTATCTTAAAGAAGAGACCAATATAACAGTTTAAAAAATAATGTAAAAATGACATTTTAAATAAAAAATAGTTAATATTAAAAATTTTAACTACAAAAGCAAATTGTATAGATATTTAAGATATAAATATGAAATACATGTCTAAAATAAATAAAACAGATAAAAATAATTCTTTATTTCTCGTGAGTATGTCTAAAATAAATAAAACGACAAAAATAATTCATTATTTCTCATGAGTACTCCCATTTTATCTGTTTTATTTATTTTAGGCATGTATTTTTTCTCTATCTCTTAAATATTTATATATATACAAAAAATAATTTTTCATAAAAATATTTTTTTAATTATTAATTAAATAATAAAATACTAATAAATTAAAAATTAAAAGAATAAAAATACTATAAAAAGAATACGGTAAAAAATTGGATTTTATCATTTTAAATTTGTATTATTAATTTTAATAATAATTTATTTTTAAATAATTTATGTATGATAAACAAATATGTTTACTTGTTTAGAATACAAATTTATTATTATATTTATATGTTCATGATTTTAATTATACTTTTAAGTATTCTAAATAGATTTATTTTATTATATTATATTTTACCTATCAATATATATTCCATCATGTAATTAAATAAAAATATATTTTTTAATGAAAAAATTTAATAACTAAACTAACCATTAATTATGTTGGTAAGAAGTGATCCACGGCAAAAAGAAGGATAGAGTGAAGACGACTGGAGATAGCGATGACGGGAAAAACAGGCAATGAAAATTATAAAATAATCTAACTATGGTTAAGATACTGACCAATTAAAATGTAACACATGATGAAGGGTAACTTACATGTTATTTTAGAGGAGGTTGGGTAGAATTCACCATTTTAAATCTGACAGATCAGAGAGTGATCCGATATAAAAATAACCAAGGCGGAATTCGAATAATGCCAATAAACAAGTTTCCCTCACCCCGGCAGGGGAAGTCAATTAAACGTATATAACTATTAATATTTTTTTTTATAAATTTAAATTTTTGAAAGGAGTAATTTTATGACATAATATAGAAAGGTTAAAAGTTTAATATTTGATAACTTTCAAAAATAAAAATAGTATAAGATAGATAAAAGAAAAAAAAATTTATGCTAAAAATTAAATAAACCAAAAAGAGGAGAGACTCTTGTTTAAAAAAAATGTTAGAAATATAACCATTAATGTTATTTTCTCTTGATTAACTTAAATTTTAAGGATGAATAGTTTTATAAATTTAAAAATTAAATTGGGTACTCTCACTGTGTTACAAAATGTCTAAATACCCTAAATTCGAAAAATATAATTCTACGCTATCTAAACATTTATTAACTTGAAGAATTTTTTAGTTTTGGGCAGACACGTTTACTCTCTTCAAACACCTCCTATGATAAAGATACTAACAAAGCACGCTATATATTAAAAACTCAGACCCCATGCAAATGACAAAATCCTTCAGATCAAAAAATAGTTTACCGCTCCTCAAAGAATCAAGAATCATTCCCCAAAACACAGCATTGAAGGTCTACTCTCTCCTTTCAAATATATATATAAAGTATAGGAATCCCTCTTGTTCGACAAATAAGATATAGGAAAAAAAAAAGAGTCAAATATTAGCTAGGTAAAATTACCTACATGAGATTCACTTCACAATTTTTTTTACAGTCGACTTCACGTGAAGTTGATAACTGATAATGGTTAGATCATTTAATTGATTTGACTAAAATTTTATCTAACGGCTCTTAATTATCAACTTCACGTGAAGTTGACTGTACTTAAATTTTCACCTATAATAAAACATATGTAGTATATTACCTATAGATTTTTTTTAATAGTATAAATGATCTTTTTATGATATGGTTGAGTGAAATAATATAAACCATATTAAAAATATAATCATTAATATTAATGTTATATTTTTTTAT
>NC_029774.3:130260552-130264963 GCF_000817695.3 Arachis duranensis
TTTCTTGATAATAAAAATAAAAAGATTTTTTTGAACCTCTAAATTACTCTATGTGGTATCAGATCCAAATAAAAACTTCCAAACTTAGACATGACTATATATTAACAGTGGCGGAGCTTGAAACAAAATTTTAGGGGACCGTAAATTTAATATAAAAATTTAATGATAATATTTATATCAAAATAAGATTTATAAATATAATTATTATATTCTTTAAGTTTGTTACTAATAAGATAATAAATAAATAATTCTACAGATAAAATATATCTTATAAAATATGTAAAAAAAAGTTAGAATGATAAATATTAAAATTTATAATATTTATTGAATTTTTTTTTATCAATTTATACAAATACAATAATATCAATATTTATTGAATATTCTAATATTTTTTATTATATAAAAATTAAATTAAATAATAGTAAAATATAAAATAATATTAAATTAAATAAATAAAAAATATATAATTTTTTATATTTGAATTCAAAGACAAAGAGAGTGTTGTTTGTTGAATATAGAAGCAAAGCAAAGCGTGTTTTTATAATGAGAAACAAAATAGCAACGTGTTTTACATAATGAAAAGCAAGTAGCAAGCAATGTGTTTTTATAGTATTTTTATAATATGATTATTAGATGATTTTTTTATTTTTATCTTTTTTTTTTGTTAAAATCAAATCAAATAAAATTTTTTTCTAACAAATCAAATTGAATTGACGATATTGGTGTTGCCTAAAAAAAGAGAAAAATTGAAATTGAAGTGTTCTAGCGTGTAACAAAATCAAAATTGAAAATTTTGATACGTTGTGAAGTCAACAAAAGTCCACTCACCAAAAATTGTTATACAACAAAAACATGAGATGAAAATTAAACCTAAATACTTTAAGTTATAATACAACATCTAAGCCAGTTGAGCTATTTTTTATTTTTTGAAAAACTACTACTAATTTTTTTATAAAAAGTTTGGGGTCATGTCCCCTTGTCTAACTTAAGCTCCGCCACTGCATATGAATATACTAAAAATACTTGTTTTGACTTAAAAAAATTGTATTCATAATAATATCAAAACTGAAAATATACTAATTAAAATAAAATTTAAAATATCCTAAATATAAAATTAAATTACAATAAATTTAAATATTTAAATATATTATACTACACTAAGTTGGAAATACGAATATTAAATTATACTAATATGATTTATATTCATGCATGAGTATAATGAAACCAGATGGAGTTTGGGAGTGGAGAAATCAATCCGATCTACATGTCAACAACGAAAGTGTAGATTCAATAATTAATCTTTTAAAAGAAGTAATGAAGAAGCTAACCCTAAACAATTCATGAGCTAGCTACTGCCACGAATTTAATGAAGAGTGTCCATCGAGAGCGTAAAGCGATTATTTTCAATTTTTCTTTGTGTATATAAAAACATATAAGGCATTTAAAATCCTTCAGCACAACTCAGAAAGCTTGTGCATGCGTGGACTTATAAGACATCCTTCCAATATTATAATTTATTAATTATTAATTTTAATTAATTAGGGCAGCAACCAGCGCGGCATGCAGCCATTTCTCATATTCTTTTGGCATCAAGATTAATTATATTGCAAGATTAACTTAACTAGGCAATGGTATATTGCATAGGATATCATTATATAATTTATTTTAGCTATATCGAAACCTCTTACATAGACACTTATTAATGATTCACAATAAAAGAAAAAAGGAAATACCTAACTAGTTAGTCTGTGTTCAAATATTTAGTTGCATATTTACCAAATATAAGCAACTAAGTGAGATATAATATCAATTAAACCTCAAAAAACATATATCTTTAAATTATTAAGTATTGTACGCAACATAGTCTACAATTTAAAAGACAAAGTATTATCTATTTCATCCTTTTCTTTTTCTTATTTAAAAAAATGACATGGTTTAAAATAACGAAGGAATCCAAATTCAATAGTATATTTACTTTATAGTTTATAGTGTAGACTCTTTTTTTAAAATTTATTTAATTTGACTCCCGAGTATTGAGGATCTAAACACCTTTTCTTCTTTGTTGGAGGAAAAAGGAAGGAGGGAGGGGGGGATCACTCGCAAATCTAATGTGGCATATCGTAGGAGCGAGGATAGAGCTTTTAGGGTCTAAATCGTGATCTCAACTCTTTATTTACAAAATTACATACACTAAAAACTAGTATAAATAGTTGTCTTTGTTGTCTCTTTGCAACTCGTGATACACATGAAGTGATGTTTGAACACGATCAATATATATAGCATGCATATTGCCGTATTCTATCTCTCGACGGAATCAATCCAATCTTCTGATAATTTAGGGAAAAAGTTCAACGTATGAGGCTTGGTCAAGAATCTGTGGCAAATAATTAAAATAAGTGAATAATTAGTGTTTTTATCTATAATAATATTACGGAAACATAAATTGATTGAAATTATGTTGACTTTTTATGATATTATAAATTAGAGACAATTACATTTTCTTTTTTTAAAAGATGCTAAAATGAAACTCTTCTCCTCTTTATTTGTAAAATGTACATTTTCTTCTTTTATAACTTTTAAAAACCTCTTCTAATCTTTAATCTATTTTAATTTTTTTGTATTAACTAATGTTAACTTCATTATTTTTTAAGAAAATAAATTATTTTTTACGAAAATGCCTTTTAGTAAAAATTTTATTTTTTTGCTATTAAATTTTGCTTACCAAAATATTCTTTAATAATTTTTTATTGATTAAATTGTATTTTTATTAAAATAATTTTTAAACAAATTAATAATTAAATTATTTTTTTCTAAAATACCCTTCAATAATTTTTTAATTATTAAAGTATAATTTTACCAAAATTTTTGTTAACAATTAAATATCTTAGAAAAAAAATTAATTGTTAATTTTTTTAAAAATATTTTGGTAAAATTATAATTTAATTAATAAAAAATAATTTATTAAAAGGTATTTTGGTAAGTAAAATTTAATGATAAAAAAATAAAATTTTTACTAAAGGGTATTTTTGTAAAATATAATTTATTTTTTCTTAAAAAATAGATAAAGTTAACATTAATTAATACAAGAAATTGAAAATGGATTAAAGATTAATTTTTTTTAAAGTTAGAAGGGAGTGGAATGTACATTATTTTACAAATAGAAGGGAAGAAAGTGTTATTTTAGCATCTCTCAAGGAAAGGGAGTGTAATTTTCTCTAATAATAAAGATTGACATATAGTAAAAGTAAAATGAATGGGGCCTATTATATCTGACAGAGAAAAACATTGGAGATTGATCTGTATATTAATTTTTCTTGAGGACTAAAATATCTGCTTTTAAAATTCTTTGGGACTGATTTGGATAATTACTATGCTGAAAAATAGACTGGGAACTGATTTATCTGTCGAAGTAAATCTTAGGAATTGATATGTGTATTGATTTTTCTTAGGGATTAAAATGTTCACTTTTAAAATCTTTAGGGACTGATTTGAGTCATTATTCTAAAAGAAATTATATTGATAGTTATAAAATTAACTTAAAATTATTTTTTTAAAACAATTAAATCTTGATTCTGATTATTAATTACAACATTAGTATTTTTTAATTATATGTAATAAATATTTAAAAGAAAAAAATAAAAATATAAATTAAAAAGATAAGTAGTAAAAATTTAAAACTAAATAAAAAAACTAAAAAGTATGTATATAATAATAATATATTATTTTTATGTTAATAATATTATGTGATATTGTTAATTATATTTAATTAAAAATTTGATATATTATTTATAATTTAATAAATTTATTTAAATTATATTATTTTATTAGTTTTAGTCATCAAAAAAATTTTATTAGTTTTATTTTTAGTAGAATAAAAATGTAAAGAGGCAGACACATAATGAGAGAAAAATAAAGGAGAGAAAAAATTTGTCAATTTTAAAAAAGAATAAATTTTATTTTAATTATAATGAAAAAATATTTTATTAGCCATTTTAGTTTGTCAAATTAGTAATATAAAATATATATATTGTAAATTATATATAGGGTGTAGATAAGAGAATAGAGAAAGAAAGTTTATTAATTTTGGAAAAAAATATTTTATCTTAATTTTAATAAAAGAGTGTCATGTGATATATTTTGGTTGTTAAATTAATAATATAACATAGTTATTTTAAATTTTAATTTTAATATTTTAATTTAATTTACATTATAATTGAAAATGTCATGTTCCATATTTTAATTGCTAAATTTATAATTAATTATTAATAAAGATATATAAAAAAGTAGAATGGATAAAGAAATGAGAGAAAGAGAAAGTAGGAGTGGGGAGGATAGAAATTTTAAATTTTAAAAGAAAAATTTTAATTTTAATTATAATAAAAAAAGTGACATGTACTATATTTTAATTGTA
>NC_029774.3:130267364-130269109 GCF_000817695.3 Arachis duranensis
AAGAAGTCGATTTGAGAGCTTGTCATGCCACTCTTATATGTTATAAGATGTTCGTCTCTCTTTTTAAAACATGTATTTGTGATGAGAAGATCAAAAGTTGAGGAAAAGTCCAAAATAGTTTTACCCTCGGCATTGATCACCCCGAAACCATGGCCTCCGTGAATACTCTCATATCCAGTTACTTTTCTCCCAACATGGCCATTTAAATCTCCTCCTAAGAAAATCTTATCTCCCAAAGGTATGCCTTGAACCAAACTCTCTAAATTCTCCCAAAACCTTATCTTGTGTTGTTCGTCCGAACCCACTTGCAGTGCATAGGCGCTAATCACATGGAAAGCACCTCCCTCCACCACAAGTTTGATAGAGATGATCCGATCTCCCACCCTCTTGACATCAACTACGTCCTTCTTCCACTGCTTATCCACAATTATTCCAACTCCATTCCTATTCTTCACCTTTTCTGTATATCAAAGTTTGAAACCAGAAGAATCCAACTCCCTAGCCTTTGCACCAACCCATTTCGTTTCTTGTAGGCACATAATGTTAATCTTCCTCCTTGTCATGGTGTCCACCACCTCCATGGACTTTCCTGTTAGAGTGCCTATGTTCCATGTCCCAAATCTCAACCTTTTGTCGCTTCGACCTTTACCTTTTCCTTTGTGAACTAGCTTATTTACCCTCGTCCGTTCACGAAAACGCGAGAACCCTTGCTCATTTAACACTACATCCGGGCACCGATGCAGCGGCTCTTGCTTTGACACCGTACTCGAGCCATACGACGCGTTACTTCCGGGCAACGACCTAGCTTTAGCGCAATAATGTCTTTGATTCATGTCATGGGGGGTTCGGCTATATTTTTACGTTGGTTGCCGAAGACCTAACACAATCCTCCTCCTTTATCCGGGCTTGGGACCGGCTATGTACCGCAAGTATAACATAGACGGAGTTAATTTATTTAAATAAATATCGAAAATTTAAATTTTACTTGTACTTGCCATAATTTATTGAAAAACCGAAAAAAATAAACAAGAGAATTAAATCAAAATATATACCATAATTGCTGATACATTGGTGATCCACCTATAATTGCGGTCCCCATAATGGTGGTTTTCTTTTTTCTTTTTCTAATGTTAAAGTTTGAGATGAGGCCACTATAGCCCATTATGGTCCCAATACAAGGTCATTAGAATATGCATATGGACTTACCCAACACTACTATTGTATTTTCATATATTGAAAACTAATTATATCTTTGATCTCACACATGGAGTAAACTTTTTAAACTGGATCAAATCTATTCAACTCTAACAGTATATTAAAATAATTATACTATGTATTCATATATATAGCTCTATACTGTTACTGAGCTATGGTTTAGATTTTAGAATTACAATCACTACTCCTCTACCTAGCTCGGCTCATTTAACTTTAATCATGTATTCGTACTTCAAAGTAACATTTTCTTTAGAAAGAAGGTCCACAATAATTACTTGGAGCCAATAGAGCTTGAGAGTACTTAATTTATTGGAATATAATTCTCTAAACTCAGAAAATTTGTGAAACAAAAAATAAAAGCAGTAGTCATGTTTGTTGGATTATTCCAAAACTATATGCTTTCCTCCTTAAAGTTCATTTTATATATTATTAAATTAAGAAAAATTCTTGAAAGTTATTAATTTTTAGTATTTTTTTATCATGATTTGATTAACATAAATATTAAATTATCTATAATAAATAAATTTTAT
>NC_029774.3:130269176-130278827 GCF_000817695.3 Arachis duranensis
ATGATATAATATTATTAATTATTTACTAATTATTTTATATATATTATATATATAGCGGGGCGGGTATTACCTAAACCCGACCCCGCCCCACCCTTCCCAAGAACCCGCCTCGCTAGAAACCCGCCCCGTTACTCGCCTCGAGCGGGTAGGAGTGGAGTGGATACCTGTATATGTGTAAATTCAGGTAGTATTACCATCCCTATATATGTGTAAATTATTGTTGATAGAAAACTGACAAAAAAATAATATATTTGTTGAGCATATAAGCGTTGCTCTTGAACTAAAACGCACGTTTGGGGGGGAGGGGGTTGTTTTAACAAACAAACAAGAGAGTATAATATATAAAATTGCTAGTGTTAACTAAATTATATATAAAATGTAGGAGTTGAAAAATGTATGGGCCATTGTGGTCTTCCAGTTGAAAAATTCAAGATCTGATCCCAATGCAAGGAGAGGTATATATGGTTTTCTTTTCATATATATGGGATTTCGTATGGGCTTCATATTCCTTTGTAATACATGATGTCACATTAATATATATTACCCCATAATATTTATAATCAACCGCAATGTTAATAAGCATTGGAAAATTTTCTCCATCCCATACATTAATTAATTTCCTCTCATTACAAAAATACTAAGATGAATCTTCATTCACTAATTTTTCTCCATTAGCATCAGGCACGGATATATATATATAGTAAGGGTGCTCCCTCCTTTCTTATTTTCCACGGTAAAATGATAATATTGTGTTGAAATAAATTGTTTTATAATTCAAATCATTCATAATAAATCATAAAAAATTATGCAAAAATATACTTTTATTCAGAGAAATTAAAAAATAAAAATTAATAAAAAATTGTGTTAATTTTTTTCAACTAAAATTTTTTATATTCTTAATACGACGGCTGAATTATATTTTTTTTGGTGGAAAAAGAGTTGTTGAGACAATTTTGGTATATTAGGTAGCATTTGGTGGAGAGACAGGGACTGAAAGACTGAGATTAAAGAGACAGAGACTGAAATAAATTTCAGTATTCTGTTTGATGCAAAGTAGGAGAAATTGAAACAAGAATAAAACTCTAATTTAATTTGCACAAAAGGTAAAATTGAAATTAATTAATTGAAATAGGATATTTTAAGTATAAAATATTATTAAATTTTCAGTCTCCATCCTTAAAATTTTCAGTTTCTTGTGTCTCCAATTTTTAGAGGTACTGAAATACTGAAATTTTGAAAATAGAGACAGAAATTTTAGTATCAATTTTTAGGCCAACAAATATGATATTGAGTCTCAGTCTCTCAATCTCTGTCCCAGTACCTCAAAACAAACGCCACCTTAAAGAGCGAAACCTAAAATCACTATTTATATTTGAGTATGACACCAGTTAAATCCCCTAAAATCTAAATAAAAATAGTATCTAAAGTACATAAAGATAATATCTAATTTTATTTTTATTTAATTTTAAATAAAAAATAATTATGACTTATTCAATTTAACTATTTATAATAATAAATAAAATGGCTATTATGTAAATCACTTGATTTAAAATAACATAATTTATAATTATAATTAATATATATATTACTCATAAATAAATTAAAAAATTAAATTAATTTCCTAACATATTGCTCATGTGAGTCATAGATAGAGAGAGAGAGCAAATGAGAAGCATGCAGATATTGCATTTGTATGTATTATATGGAAATTAATCAACCCTAGGCACATGTGCTCCCCTATCATAAAGACTCTGCATTATTCTTCTTCTTATTATTATTGCTATTACTGTGTGGGGGCAAATTATATGATTACATCTATAATTAAACAACTTGTTATTAGATAGCTTAATTACGTACCCAAAAGGATAATAAAAAAGAGTTACTCTATGTTAATTTCTGCTAATAATAATAATGTTAAAATATCTGATGCATTGTGGCTCACTTATCTTTTACATATATATATTAAAACCTTGATGTGTCTCTTAATTACAGGAAGGGTAATGAATTATCAAATAGAATGAATATTTGACTTGGGGTGCTGGAGAAAGAAGACTAAAGCTCTAATTACAAATCCAGCAGTAGTAGTAGTATAGTATAATTTTAAATAGTGATTAATTAATTAATTTAATGAGGGACTTAATTAAGAAGCCAAATAAAGTCAAAACTTAGATGCGTCCTTGTGTGTCTAAGATAAGAAAAGTCTTGGGGAGGAGGGAATTGACTTTGGTGCCTCAAAAGAAGCATTTATATTATGAGAAGCTAAGAGCAGACAAAGGAAATTAAAGAGAGAGATTCTTGCAATCAAATCATCAGTATTATGCTCAACCATGTCTTCTAAAGGAAAAGAACCCCAAAACATGATGGATATTGATCTCTCTTTGAAGATAGATCATATTGAAAATAATAAAGACGGAGAAGCAACACCACCAAAAGTAGTAGCATCAGTCAAAGAGGATCTGAAGAACAAGAAGAAGGAAGAAACAAAGGCACTTAATATTAACAAAGAAGATTTTCTTGAAGCCGCAGCTGGCGAAATTGAAGATGAATTACCTTCGCAGGATAACACAAAAGCAAGAGAGGTAATTAACTAATTATTAACATATATACACACTAGCTTTTTCATTAATGCCGATTACTAATAGTTACTTATAATTATTTCTATGCTCTTGTTATTTGCTGGGGTTTCATAGTATTTAATTAGTGTAAGTTCGTGAATCGCAAATCTGATATATTATTGTTGCTTGAAAAATTTAATTTGCATCATGTATCAGTTGAGTGTGTTACAAATGGAGATGGAGAGCATGAAAGAGGAAAACAAAGTGCTGAGGAAAGTGGTGGAACAAACTATGAAAGACTACTATGATCTGCAACTCAAATTTTCAATCATCCAAGAAAACAACAATAATAAAAATAAAAGCAAGGTAATAATTGACGATCCCTAATTTATTCAATTTGTATAATATGTCTAATTAATGCACATCATGTGGTTAGGATCATGAAATTTCTCTCTCACTTCATCGAGAAGAGAATGCAACGATAAGGAAGCTCCATGATGAAGAAGGGCCGCGGAGAATTCATCATTATCAAGATGAGATGTTTAAGTTTAACAACAAAATTGAAAAAGCCTCATCCCTTGCAAACACCGATTGCGGTGAGAGTTTAATAAGCGAGAGTGAATTGGGCTTATCGCTAAGGTTGGAGACAAGCACAAGAAAAAAGGAAAAGGAAATTGATGACGAAGAAGATCAAAAGCAAGAAGAAGAAGAGGAAGAAGAAGAGGAAGAAGAGGAGGAGAAAAAGACGCAACCTGCAAATTTTGCATCGTCGTCAGCGGCTACGAAATTGCAGCGGACACATCATCATGCGTTCCACGCTGCATCGCCTCCTAACAGAAAAGCTAGGGTTTCGGTTAGAGCAAGATGCGAGGCAGCCACCGTGAGTATATCCGAAACTATGCATCATTTAATTTCATATTATATGCTTAATTATCTTGAATTATTGATGGATTTAGATGAATGATGGGTGCCAATGGAGAAAATATGGACAGAAGATTGCTAAAGGAAATCCATGTCCACGAGCTTACTATCGTTGCACTGTAGCCCCTGGCTGCCCCGTTAGAAAACAGGTACTGTTACTTTATATGAAGATAACTGTACGTGAGTCTGTACCTTATTTGATTTGATGTATATATAGGTACAGAGATGCATAGATGACATGTCGATACTAATCACAACATACGAAGGAACGCACAACCATCCACTTCCGGTGGGTGCAACTGCCATGGCTTCTTCGGCCGCAGCTTCCTTCATGTTGCTGGACTCAAGCACTTTCAACGTTAACCACCAGCAGCCATTACTACTAAACCCAAACCCTAATAATAAAGGAGTTGTTCTGGACCTGATAGCCAATGAGGCATCATCATCACTACGTTATCCCGGTTTGTCTTGGATGCAAAACAATAATCATCATCAGAAGGCGCCTGCTAGTAGAGGGATAATAATGGAGCACGGCGAAGAAAGCAAGGCAGTAGTAGATGACATGGTGAAGGTGTCGGCCATTGCGTCAGATCCTAAGTTTAGGGTTGCTGTTGCGGCGGCCATAACATCATTCATCAATAACAATAATAAAGATCATGCTATTGGAGCCACTTCTTTTGCCGCTAATAGCAGCAGCAACAGCAGGACTACTGCCAACAACACCAACAACAACTGGATCTTAGATAATAATAATAATAATAATCATTCTCTTTCTAAAGATGCTAATCCATAAGCTTACTTGATTCATTTTCCACTCTTTCTTTCTTTGGAGACAAAAACTGAACTATATATATTCTATATATGTAGTAACTTCTTAAGGCTCAAGTATTATTAGTATTTTATATATACATGCATGTATTCAATCAATAAAAATGAGAGTTATTCGGTTTGGTAAAGGTATTTATATACTCATCGTTCAGTTTTGTAATATCTATCTACTTTAATCATGGTTAGTTTTACATATCTAGAAGTTAGATAAATGACTATTTGTATTATGTATATTTTAAAGCATACATTAAGTATGCATTCGGAATAAATACTACAGTCTTTGTTTTTCTTCTAAGTTTTCCTTGATTATTTTGTTGACTGGTGCGAGCAAACGTTGGTGTGTGGACTGTAATACCGCTACAACTGAAGCACTTAATTTCTACAACTAATATATATTTTTAGGTCAAAACTCATTTTTCAGTCAACTTTACATGAAGTTTATAACTGATAGCTGTTAGATGATTTGACTGATTTAACTAAATTTTTATTTAACGACTCTCGACTATCAATTTCACCTTAAGTCCACTGCACCTGAATTTTTACCATATTTTTATTTTTGTATTAAAAATAATTAATATGAAGTAATTAAGAAAAGACAAAAAAAATATCATTTAACTTATAAAAAAATGTATAACAGAAATATTTATAAAATATGGTGCAAATATAATTTCTTTATTTCTGATAATTTTTTATCAGACAATTCACACATCAATTCGTGGAATCAAATTGAAATTTAAGGAATATAAGTCAGTTTTATCGATTTCTTTGCATTATTTTTTTCAAAAAATTAACTTAAGGGTGAAACTGGGTTCACCGCAGAAAATAAAGTTAAGCATGCATTGACACATGATGATCTAATTGCACTGCTACATTAATGCAAGTGTGGAGTTCACATTAATTGTGCACTTTTTTTAATATATTTGAACGCAGCTTTAGCTTCCTGCTCATCCCGGCCTTCCGTTTAATTATATTTTTATGTCATATTTCCAACTATATGCAGAACCAACCATATATAGAGTGTACATAGAGATCTAAATTTGCATTTTTTCTTATAAACTTCGATCATAACGTAGATTTATAACAAGTTGACCAGTGTAGCTAATTAACTCGTCTATTTATGGTAAAACATGTAATATATATAGTGTAAGGAAATGCTCGTGGTACCATAAGCTATATATGTATGGTATATAAACAGTAATACTCATACAAGTTTAACATGTCATTTTTAGACACTTTTTCTTTTGGTAAAAATCTATAAATTAAATAATACAACAATAACTTAAATAAATTGTATAGCTCGTTTACTTTTTCACATGTCAAGCCGCAAATATAATAATATAATTATTCACTACTATATTTAAGCTAAAAAAATAATTATATGTATTTTTTACTGCCTTCGTTTCGTTTAAAAGATACTAAATTATTAAAATTGAACATATAAGACAATATCATATATGTTAAGAGATGTTGAGAGGTTCTTCAATCTAAATTTAAAAAATTTATAGAAACTTCTTATATGAGTGAAAACTTAAAAGCTACGGGTTCAACTTAGGAATTAATTTTTCGGTAAACAATCAATTAATAAGAAAATGACAAAGTTAACTGATATTAATTAAAAAATAAATAAATCTCGAAATTTTTATAATAAAAAACGGGAAAAAGTATAAGAATAATAAAAACGGAAAGCCATTGAGGCTTCATCTTCATGTCCTTAATATAATTCTTGACACAATTAGTACTTTATTGATAAAATATTTAGTTAGGAGTTCAATTTAAGGAAAAGTCTATTCTCAATTTCTCTGAGAAGAGAGTGCGACAAAACTAAGGTTGTTTGGAATCTTTTTGACCTATCTCTCTTCCGTTTTTTGAACTCTGGAACTGTTTTTTTTTTTTAAATACTATAGTGCGTATTACATTATACCTAAATTATTAAAAAAGATAAATAAATAATATTTAATAAAATTTATATAATTTATTTTTTATTTTAAATATTTTATTTTTTACTTTAAAAATAAGTTAAACAATTTAGACACCATAACAAAAGCACCATAAGAAAAAGATTGTTGTTTTATCAAAGAATTTGGCCAATGAGCTAATTTGCCTCTGTCCTTAAATTTACTTGAGAACCTCCTCCTGCTGGTATAATCAAATTAAATTGCGATACTAGCATCTATCATGATAGTTAGTGGGCTGATTTTGGATATATTCTTAGAAATGATGTTGGTGAATGGCTGCTTGGCTGTTCTAATTTTTTACCTCATGGTTTATCGTTATGAGTTTTATGTGGTTTGGGATGGTTTAATGTTAGGAAGCTGGTTGCAAAAAAGTTATTTGTGAGACAGATTCTCTTGATGTTTTTACTGTTTTATCAAATATTTTTGTTTCTTACATGTTGGGTGATCAAGATATTCTGTCCAAGATTAAGAATTTGCTAAATCCGAGATTGGAAAATTCACTTTACCTTGGTCTGTAGAGAAGTAAACCAAGCTATTGATTGGTTGGCCAATATTTCCTTTGGCTTCAGTCTAAACATGAGTTGAATAGAGTTTTACTTTATAATTCTGCTATAATTAGTTAGGTATTATTCTTTACTCTCTTGAAGACTTTGTTTTTGTTTAAAACAAAAAAAAAAAAACTATTATTCTTTTATTACTGGCGGTATCTAAAAGTTCTAAAGATTTAACATAATTTCTACCCTAAAAAATAGTTGTGATGATATATCATTATTATGGGGGTTTCTGATGTGTGTCAATCAGCTTCTAGCTAGCTATAAAAAATGTATAGGTGGTATTAATATATTGTTCCGTCCCTAATTAATCCCCTTGGAAGATTCTGATGGCATTTTAATTATTGATGGAAAACCACCACATCCACATCAAAGATCACATGGACGAAGCCTTAAAAAAGAGTAGTATTTAATACTCTCCGATCCCAATGTAAGAATTTCGAAATTCACTTGTCGCTTTTGGGGAACCGGAAGCCTAGCTAATAATCGGGTACAGTGTATTGCTGTATTAGCGTGAGGTTGTTATGTTATCAATTAAATTAAGTGTTTTGATGGGGAGGAAGGAAGTCTATTCTGATTTCTGAATATGAATAGATTAATTTAAATAATAAAATATAATTTTATTATTTTAAATTAACATTGAGTTAATAAAAATATTTTAATACGAAATATTTAAAAAATATAATATTAACTAAATTTAAAATTTAAAATTTTAATAATAATAAAAATTAAATATTAATTTAAAATATTAACTAATATTAATAAAAGTATTTTTTATTTTAAATTTAAAAATCATTCAGATGCATTATTTGTGACTCAAGTGTTCGAGTGAATTCAGTTTTAGACTTTTAGTTCATCGATTTATGCTTTTAAAATGGGTTTCGTGTGACAACAGTATCAAAACTCTGATTTTTTGTTGATTTTTTAATAAAATTTTTAAATTACCTCTTCTATCTTTTTCTCTAAATTCCAAATTTCACAACTCTCACCCTTCGTCTTCCTTTACCACCGCTAGTCATTAATATTCCCTTGAAACCCTGGCACCTAATGTCTTCTTCCAACCTTTATCCTCAACCTCTGTCTCTCTTTATTCCAATCCTAATTTGTTCTTCAAATCTAAATCTAAATTAACTTTAATATCATTACCCTTGTTGTTTCTTTCTTTTTCGGATGCAACAACAACACTCAGAAAGCACACCCTTTTCAACCTCTTCAACCTGAATATTGTTGTTCTTCTTATTCCAAAGCAATAAGTAGCAAAATTTAGCAACCAGAGCCAACAAGAGGCTGGTGGCCATGGTCTCTTTCCAACGGTGGCTCCAAACACAGCTTAGGCTAGGCTTCCGAGGCTGAGAAAAAAGGGCTGCTGTTAGAGTATCTTCATACCATTTGGTAGATTGATATTCGCACTGCAGCGGCTGCTACCGCTCAGGCTAGGCTTCCGAGACCACCGCAAAACCCTCTAGAAGGTTGTGGTGGTAGTAATGTTATTGTTGAAGGATCTTGTTTCACTTTGAGTATTGGTGAATAAGGAGGGATGATGGTGGCGGAGTACATTGATGAGGATGACCTTCTGAACATGCCGAGTATGATCGAAGACATGACCAGGGGAACAGGACTCCCAAGCCCGTCTTCGACGACGACATCATCAGCAAGTGCTGCTCTTCCGGTATGTTCCCAGCGAAGCTTCTCCTCTGCTGCGACCAAGGCTATCACATCTTTTGTTTCCGACTTATCCTTCCTTCCATTCTCAAAGGCTCTTGGTTCTGCCCCTCTTATTCTCACAGTGATACCAAGAAGCCAAAATTTAAGTTTTTTTTGTTAATTTCAAACTTCTTTTTTTTTTCTATGCTAGATCTACAAATTCATAATATTTAAATAATAACTTCAGATAATTAATAATTTACAGTTTTAAGTTTTTTAATTTTTTGGTAGTTGGCGGCAGCAGAGAAAGACGAAGGGTGAGAGTGGTGAATGTTTGAAATTTGAGAAAGAAGATAAAAGGGATAATTTGAAAATTTTATTAAAAAGTCAACAAAAAATCAGGATTTGAATACTATTGTTACACGAAATCTATTTTTCATGAGTATAATGTTAATTTTCTGTTTGATAGATACTTTTGTCAGTATTCACAAAATTTATGGATTAGTTTATTCAAAATAAAATATAGATAGATAAATCAACACAGGGCACAGCCTAATTTGTTAGTTGGGTCTAGCACAAATAAAAATGAAGTTTGGGCCCAGCCTCAAAAAAAAGGAATGGCTAAAATGGGCCCAGCCTCAACCACAGTACCTCATTGCAGCCGGCAACGCCGCGGGAAGAGGAACGAGCATCAGAGGCGGCGGAAACTAAACGGCAGCATCAGTAGCCATCAACGCCGGCGACCTTGGTTAATAGCTCATCCATCAGCGATGTCGTTCTTCATCTCTGGAAAAGGGGGGTAATTACAGGTTGAATTGTTTTACGTGGGAGCCATTATCGATTCAAATGTGTTGGGTTCCATGACCGAAAAAAAATGTGTTGGGTTCTGTCGGCTCCTGTTGGATCCTTCTGAAGCGGGTCGGTTTATCCGGCCCAATCCAAGAACAAAAAAGCTTTGGCTTACGTTTTTATTTTTATTTAAAAATAAGAGTACAAAAAAAATATTCTTAGACTGCATTTGATCTGAAACTAGAATAAGACAAAATAATAAAAGTTATATAAACAACAGAAATATAAAGATTAATTTTTTTATATTTAATTTGGTGATAAATTAAAATAAATTATGAAAGTTTAATTATTTTTTTTAATTTGAAAAAAATAAAAAAATAATTTAAAAAATAATAAAAATAATAAAAA
>NC_029774.3:130279107-130307451 GCF_000817695.3 Arachis duranensis
GATAGAGACGGATTTAACCTAAATCTGACTCTGTCCTGTCCCGTCTAAAAAATCGTTCCGTTAAAATCCGTTTCGATACAAAAGTGGATAATTGAATACCTACGAATTTGAATAGTATTGCCATCCCTGTTTGCATCGTCATATGTTTAAGTCAATATTAGCAAACTTTTTTACTAAAACTATTAATATAATGCTACAACTCAAATATTGTAAGAAAGTGTAATACATATACGCAGAAACCAACAACGAATATATGTGAATGAAATTTTCCGAAAGGAAAAAAATCAGCTAAAAATGTTGATAAAAGGCACTTTCAGTACATAACAAATTAATTAAGAATACGTAAAATATGCAGAGAAAAGAAGAACCATCAGCATGTTTTCAACTGTGGGTTGACAATTGTGATTCTTTTGTTGGACCTTAGTGATTTAGATTCTTAACATTAATTGACCGATTATAAGATATTATTCAAAACAAATCACTCGTACTAATTTTCTTTTGTTAGCGGGGCCGAGTGAGCTCAACTATAGAGTGAAAATTTTCTGACATTATTATTTTTATCTAAAAGAATTTGAATACTAGATAATATATGTAATAATTAGGTATTACTAACAATTCTATTAATACTTTAATAGTATACTAAAATAATTTCGTTACACTTTTACACGAAAAAAAAAAGCTTTATTGCTTTGGAAAAGTAGTAGAAAATATAAACACAATTACACTGAATAAGGTAGTAAAGTGAATGGTTGATGTCCAAAAGCAAAGGATTAGTAAATAAATAATAATCATAATTAAAAAAAAGAAAAGAAAAGAGAGATCGATTGGATGGAGAAGTATGAAAATCATGGATCATGGCTACCTGGTGGCTGTGCCCTACCAACCTGATGCCGGGTGGCGGTATCTCCTTTCTCCTTATCTTTCCACTTCCTAATACATCCAACAGGTAAATTACAAAACGAGTGAACCGCATTACCCTAATTATTATTTTTTTTATAAGTAAAGTATTAAATTAGTTTTACATTTGGATGCTTTATTTTAATTTTTAAATTTTAAAATGTTCTATTTAAATTTTTTTAAAAAATTTATTTAATTTTAATATAGTCTAGTATGAGATCGAAATTAAATAATTAATTGAATGTCTTATATAACAGTATTATAAGAATAAGATCAATAATCTGGAGAATAAATATAAGTTTTAAAAACATAAAATTAACCATGAATGTATCAATATATTTTTTTATCATTTTTTAGTTATATAAAAAATATTTCATTTAAATTGTAAGAAAAATGATAAATAAATAGAGTAAACGTCTAAAATAGTTCTTGAATTTCAAATCGCTATTCAATTTAGTCCTCTACTTTTAAAAGTAACCAATTAAATATCTGAAATTCAAAAAAGTGCATCTCGTGGCCGAGGCATTGCTCCAATGGCCAATATGTTGGCCTCACAGAAGCCACATCTCAGGTTCGAATCCCAGCCATAGCTGGGTAGTGATAGAACCTTTAGTGTGTGTGAGTGGGTGGGTGTGTTGTGTAACCTAGGATTGGGGGTTGTCCAATCCATCGACCAAAAAAAAAAAAAAAGTGCAATGTAATAAGTCTTACTTTCTATGAAGGATCCATTAGTCCCTCATAGAAGTGTCGTCTAAACGTTGATGATGTGGCATTCTAGCTGTATACTGATATGTACCAAACTTGAATTTGATTCAAATTAGTATCTTAAATTGCTTAATAATACCCAAATTAGTCCATTTTCAATTATAAAACCCTAATTTCTAAATTATTATCTTATCTTCTTTGATCTCTCTGTTGTCTTCTTCTATTCTTCGACCTCTCAGCTATCTTCCGGTTCATATTCATCCTGAACTACAAGTACACTTATCTAAAAACTATTTTAATTGCAAGTTAATGTGGTTGGATTATTAATTTTAACTTCAACATATATTTAAATTATATGTATCCTTACGGGTTCGTCCATTAAGCTAAAATATATCTTTTACTTTTAAGAAGGTAATCATTGTCATCATCTTCAAAGTCTTAACATCACTTTTCAAGTTTGTCATTCTCCAATTGAACTCAAGCAAAATTTATTGTAAAATGGGTGTTGCAAAAACTGATTCTTCACCTTCATCAGTCCAACAGATAAAATTACAATGGATTCCATATTGCAAAGTAAAAAATGCGCAGGTGAATTCAAACTCAAAGTAAAACCATCTTAACATTTTTTTTAGAGTCACAACTTTACCTCATAGTTTGGACAACTATAAAATAGTCTATCAGAATTCTCTGTCGTCGTTGAGTACTTCATCACCGTCCGAAGTCCGCAATTACAAAGAATGACGTTCTTACCTCCCCTATTGCACATTCCTTTGCTGCCATAAGGTTTCCCTCCAGAGTTGTTCCTACTTGAGCTACTTTGGCTTCTCCCCCACCACCCATCATCACTCATTCAGACAAGAAAACAAGATGAATTGAAAGATAGCGGGGAGGTCAAGAAGAGAAGAAGACAGCAGAGAGGTCGAAGAAGAGAAGACAATAATTTGGAGATTAGTGTTTTATAATTGAAAATAGATTAATTTGGGTATTATTAAGCAATTTCAAATATCAATTTGAATCAAATTCAAGTTTGGTACACATCAGCATACAGTTGGAACACCACGTCATCAACGTTTAGACAATACTTCTGTGAGGAACTGACGGAGATGCACTTTTTCGAATTTCATGGATTTAATTGGTCATTTTTAAAAGTTGAGGACTAAATTGAATAGCAATTTAAAATTCAAGGACCATTTTAGGCATTTACTCTAAATAAATATATTAATACATCCACGATTAATTTTGCGCCTATGAAACTTGTACTTATTCTCTATAATATTGACCTTGTTTTTATACCACACTGTTATGTAAGATATTTTATTATTTATTTAATTTTAATATTATGGTAATACTACATTAAAGTTAAATAAATATTTTTTTTATTTAAATAAAACACTTTAAACCTTATGTATCAAAACAGGATTATGTCTAAACGTAAAGAACTAATTTAATATTTTATATTTTTTAATGATATTTTTTATAATTAATTTATCATTTAAATTTAAATTTTATTTAAAAAAATTATTATTAATTATTATATTAATAAAGCCAAATTTAAAATCATGATATTTGTTTCAACGAATAAATTAATTACTTGATAAATTAAATAACTTTCCAAAATTAATAATGAAAAAGTGTTCGCTACAATAAAATGATCTCATTCTAATGGTAAAGACTTGCACTTATTTAGGGAATCTTTTTTAATAAATATACTGACGAAACCAACCAATCAATGCGATGAATAAAGATTACAGAAGACAACTAAGATAAGAAGTAATAAAACCATAAAAACCTCAGTAAATTTATCAAAATATTTTTGGAAAATGAAAAAGCTTTTATTTTTTTATATTTAATAATTTCTTATTTTCTTTGCTTATAACTTTTTTTTAAAAAAATGTGGAATTGATAAATAAAAATGGCCTCCTTGTCAATCCATTAGTTTAAATAAAAAGAAGAATGCAATTGGCTAAGAAATTAGTAGGAAATTAAATGAAGTAATTAATGAAAGAATAATATTAGAATGAAAACAAAGAGAAACAGCCAAGCACATTCCTCTGCACTTTCGCAGAAGCCAACTGTGCAGAGGGAAACACACTAGAGAGAGAGAGAGAGAGAGAGAGAGCTTCAGAGAAGCACAGAAAGCCTCGAGCAATCGCCATCATCAATGGAGTCCATCTGGAAGATCAGAACCAAGACCAGCAGCAACAGGAAGCCCAGGCTAGAGCGCCTCAACGCCAGAAAGAACATCAATTACAATCCACCCGCAACTCCTCATTCGCCACCTTCTTCCTCCTCCTCTTCCTCTTCTCTCCACCACCAAACTAGCTTTAGGGTCACCGACGGCGATTTCGACCTAATCTTCCAAAGCCTGGGCCTTTCTGGCCCCGAAGATTTTTCCATTCCAACTGCAGATTGGGAAGCCAGGAAGGTTCGCTTTGCTTCTCATACTTCTAATGCTGCCGCTGAGCCCAAGGAGGATCGAAATTCAGCTGAAGTGAAATCTGGGGTTTTGCTTGATTCGGATTCCCAGCTTAAAAATGACAACTTTTCGAGACCCGTTGAAGTGGGAGGCTCCAAGTTTGGTGTTTCTTCAGATGTGAAGGTTTTGGGTGGTAAAAATGGAGATGGGGCTGGCGGGGGAGGGATCAAGGGTGCCAGGCCTCCGCTCTTGAGGCCAATTGTTGTTGATGCGGTTGGTTCGAATTGGGATTTAAAGAGGTCCTTTGGTCTCCAAGATAATTTTGTTGGTGATTCGCCTTCGTCTTCTGGTGAAATCGGCGTTGTTGGTAGGGTGAGAAATGGGGAAAGAAGCATGCTTTTTACGGATTCAGGTTCCTTTACTACGTCCCATGATGATGATAGTGATATTGGCGGGGAAAGAGCCTGTTCTGGTTCTGGCGCGGTTGATGGTTCCTTAATTGAGTGGTTTAACCGAACTTTCTCGTCGTGGCAAAAAGGTGACATTTTGGGAAAGGGGTCGTTTGGAACCGTCTATGAGGGTTTTACAGAGTGAGTGTTTCCTTTTTCCTCATTTAATTACTTTTATTTATTCATTTGGTTAGTTGGTTGGTTAGTTACTTTAATGAGTAGAGTTGCAAACATGCGTATTCATTACACATGCTCTCTAACCTGACCTATTAAGAGATTGTGTTTGTTGTTCGAGCTAACTTGTAGTTTGGGGAAAACCCTGGTTATCTGTTTGTCGTTACACTTGAGGACATTATTTAAGTTGGTGGTGTTTCCATGTTTATGTGAGATTTATTTTGATAAATAAAGGGGAAATTAGCATTAAGGACAGTTAAGAGGTATTAATGATGAAAAGAGGGAAAATTTGCTAACGTTAAACTCTCTAAAGTATTAGTGAGCTTTGATTTGCAAAATGTTTTCCTTGTTTCTTAAGTCACATGCACATTTTCTTTCCTTGCAGTGATGGATTCTTTTTTGCGGTGAAGGAGGCATCTTTGCTGGACGAAGGTAGTAACCAGGGTAAACAGAGCGTATTCCAACTTCGGCAGGTAGGAACTCATTAGCCTTCTTGTTAGAGCTTATTACTTATTGTTCAATGTTCATTTGTCAATTCCATCTTATATGATAATGACACCATTAATTATTTGTGCTCTTTGTCTCAGGAAATATCTCTTTTGAGTCGGTTTCAACACGAGAATATAGTTCGATATTTTGGCACTCAAGAGGTATGCAACATCTAGGTGGCAATAGACAAGTTTCTTATGTGCTCCCAGAATATGATATTATAGGGAGACCAACTTCACTTTTAGGAATTGAATACGCAACCAAAATAAGTGCATTGCAAATTTGAATTCTTTCTTTTTGGTAGAATCACAAGTATGCTCTTAATGGAAGCCTTAATTTATTCCCTTCATTTCTATTTTAATACTAATTGACTGCAGTAATTAATTGCCTTATATTTTGTCTTCTCCAGGACCAAAGTTCACTTTATATCTTCCTTGAACTTGTGCCTAAAGGGTCATTGTTAAGTCTCTATCAGAAGTATAGCTTAAATGATTCTCACGTTTCTGCATACACAAGGCAGATTTTGCATGGCTTGAAATATCTTCACAATCAAAATGTGGTTCACAGGTATCATGAGTGATTGTCCTTTTGTGATTCGGTTTATTGACTATGCCTATGATAACAGCAGTCATATTTGGGTGATGGAATTTTCTGGCATAGTTATGTTACAAGACTTCATGGTTTAGTGACGTTAGAATGTACGGGTTATGAGTGATTGTACATTTGTGTATTGAACTAGATTTTTCTACATGGTAGAAGCTGGATGATAATGGATATGAGGATATCTTTCTAGCTGTATGACTAAGGCATTTTAAGTCGTATGACTATACTTCCTCTTTTTAGCTTCTTAAGTGTGTCGTCTATCATGATCAACTTTTCAGAGTATAAATGTATGTGAAGTATGTTGTGTTGTACTATTTGATGCGACAACTACGATAGAAGCCTCTTTTTCATCAGTCTGCAACTAATTGCATCTCTTTTCTTTTAATATTAAATTTTATAGGGATATCAAGTGTGCCAATATCCTGGTTGATGTAAGCGGGTCAGTCAAGCTTGCGGATTTTGGGTTGGCAAAGGTAACCTTCTTCAACAATATAATACTGAGTTTCCCTGTTTGCTGTCGCCCTGATGCGAATTCCAAATGCTGCTGCTTAAATTATAATGATTTGGTCTTTTTTCTTTGCAGGCAACTAAATTTAATGATGTTAAATCAAGCAAAGGATCCCCATACTGGATGGCCCCAGAGGTTTGTCTTTGTTCTTGTGTCATTTGGTTGGAATAATTTCCTTCAAAGGGATAAACTAGAATGAGATATGGCTGTCTAGTTTATATTGTATAGTATATATCCTGTGTGTTCAGCATTTCTCTACAAACATTAAGTTGATGTTTCGATAAGCCATTCTCCTGGTGACTGGACAAACCATCTTCTTGGATGGATTTTCTTGTTTCAAATTAAAAATCTTAGAAAAGTAGTTTGCTGCTCATTTGTAATTTATTGGAGAATGAAGATGTTTGGATAAACTGATGAATGAGTTATATTGTACTATATGAGCTTTTTGTGAGTTAGTGAGTTTGACCTTGAGTTGTTCCATTATAGGTTGTTAACTTGAAGAATGATGGGTATGGACTAGCAGCTGATATATGGAGCTTAGGTTGTACAGTCTTGGAGATGTTGATAGGGAAACCTCCTTACTCTGATTTGGAAGGAGTATGTAACATTTCTCAGTATTTTTTAATTTTATATTTTTTCCTATATCAATATTTTATTTTCTTTATATGTTTATTAATGATAGATGCAAGCATTATTTCGGATTGGGAGAGGAGAACCTCCGCCTATTCCTGAAACATTGTCCAAGGATGCCAGGGATTTTATCCTTGAGTGCTTACAAGTTAACCCAAGTAAACGGCCAACTGCAGCTCAGTTATTGGAACATCCATTTCTAAGGAGACCATTTCTTTCTTCCTTTTCCGCTGCGTCGCCACATATTAAAACCTTTAAGAGCTTATAGTTGACAGTAAGGAGGTCAAATTCATCCTTCCTTTTCTGTACAGTTGATCCCTGCCGTGATACGTACGTCGGGTCTTGACTGGTTAATAGCATTGGAGATGGCTGTTGGAGTTGGACCTCACAGTCCTCAGTTGGTTTGGTTATAAACTTATAAGGACTGAAGGGAGGTCATTTCACCATCAGGGAGCTTGCATTTATTATCCAGAGTTTCAGATATAAATGTTCGACCTTATGCTGAACTCAAAGAAGCTGAGAGGCAATGGAAATAGCCATCATTCAGCTTACAAATACATCCAGACTCCATGCGCCGAAGCGCCTTTTATGCGGAATGAGGGTATAACAAAGTACTGATGTTGCAATGGCAATGGAGTTGGTTCTTTGTTGCATCTTTGTTGGCAACTTGTGTTGTGGTGAGTGGTGGGGGTTGCTTGTTGCTTAAGGTGTTGCCTCTGCCCTTTGCTCGCTAATTGCATGGAAATTGTTGGGTAATGATTAATGAAGTATGACTTCCTAAACATGTAAATAGGTAAGGTAGTTGCCAACAAAGGTTGTAACATACTAACATTGACTTGCGAGTTCTGCAGTACTTTGTTTTAGGAAACTGCAATGGTCATTTGCTAACAATTTTGGTGAAGCTGCAGAGTAAGCTTATTATACCTGTAAGCTGTATGTATATGTTCATGAGTAGTTCATTAATATTGAAATTTTATGTGATCTTCTCGATTTTCAGATACTACAGCTTCTTATACGTCTACTATTTTTACCCTAAGGTTTCAGCTTGAAATAAACGGATACAAATGCACTCCAAAGTTTTCATTTAATCACGCAATATTAGCTTTAATACACCCTAAAAAAAATACTGTTATATTATATTATATTATATTTAAAAAAAATCGTGAGGTAGGAGGAAAGGGTAGCGGGACGCCAATTACGAAATATGTTTTATGTATATCAGGATATATATGTGTTGGTTTACATATTTTAAATATATATCTTAAGGTAATTTACATCAATAAATTAATTGAAAATTAAATTTATGCAGATGTCCTAAATAAAAATTAGTTACACGTGACCTCCTAAACAATCATATATAAATTAAATATGGCTAACTTGCTTCAAGTATTTACATATAAATTTGATTTAGTAAGCATTCAAGTAAATTGAATTAGACCAATTTGATTTGCTATAACAGGAGAGAAATTACATCACTTTTTAATCCTTTAGTAAATCTGTTCAGCTTAATTTGATTTGCTTATACAAAAAAATTACAATAAATCGATTTATTGTAGTTTGTTATATCTTATAAATACAACCAAAACATTTACTCCTCTTAGAGTTGTATTCATAATGGATATTAATAATAATTTTTTAGTTATTGTGTACTGTAGAGTAACGATTAAGAAAAAAATGCGAAAAAAAATAAAATTTATTAATACGAATTCAATAAGCGATTTTATTAAACAATTGATGAGTTTTGTTGAGTTGCAAAGTACTATAATATAGAAACTAAGAGTTTGTGGTATCAAATATGTGAAAATTTTATTTTATAGGATTCCAATTTTTGTTGTGAGTGTTTTTGTGAAATACGACTAATAGAGAGTAATGAAAATTTGCAAGTTTTGTTTTATGTCGTCATCAGTTTTCCAAAATGAGAATTCATGAATTATTGACTAAGTTTGGAGATGTGGTCACCAGTTCAAGAGGATCTAATCGGAATCCTCAATCTGTAACACTGTCAGGAGCTCCAGTTATTGCCTTTACATCTATGGCTATAGTTGCACCTGAAACAGTGTCGGTAGCATCTTTGTCTTTTATAATTGATCTAAACTACGTTCATAATGGAGAAATTGGTAATAATCGTTCTTTTGGTGAGATTGCAATTGTGATGGCTACTTCTCCTGGGATCATATGATCTTCAGCGGGATTAGAAAATCAGATCCCATAAAAATGTACTACGGAATGATGATAACGTGGAGTCTCCTATAATAGCTAAAGATAGTGATGACAATTTAGAAAAAAGTATTTCAATTAGTTATGGTGGCTCTTTGACTTTTGGAATTCAATAATATCCATTGTACTTTTCAAACATTAAATTTGGAGGTCATGGCACAATAGGACTTTTTAGACGTAGAATCCAAATTTGGCGGTAGACATTCACAAGACAAGATACATTAACTCCAATTGAGTTTTAAGTTGGTCAACAGTTTCAGAATAAAAAAAAGCCGTGCTAAGCGTCCAAACTTATAGCATCCGTGATGAGTTTGAAACAATCTTATCATATATGCTAAAAGGTGATCACATTCTTATCCTACAAAGTTAAAGTCCAATTATATCATGTATGCAAAATTCAATCTTGTGTCCCACCGTATATAGAACTAAAATTCCTACAATTTTACATTCAACTACAATTACTATCTATCTAAATTTAGTTATGATCAACTATTCTAAATCAGTATTATCACCAACATTTATAATTTAAAAATTCTAGTCAACAATTGTGTACGACTACTCTAACTAACATTTATAATATAATAATATAATAATTCTAATTTACTAATGATCGCTAACATTTCTAATCTAACATGAAAATAAATTTTGTGTACTCATCTTCTCATTGATGTTGCTAGCAGTATAGGTAACTTTATTTTGTCAGTAGATACGATCCGGGTTGTCCTCTATAACCGCAATTTTAAACTTTGTCATTTTGTGCCCTCTGAATTCTTATATAAAAAAAATAAAAAATAAATAGAATAAGAGGCGAATTATGTTGAGAAACCTTTTAAGTAAATTAAATTTAGGTGATTCGATTTATCATTCAATTTTCTGCTTTTATAAATCGAAATTACGTAGTTTGATTTACTATGGAATAAACTTTTTCTCTCTACTACTCTAGTAAATTAAATTGGTCTAATTCAATTTACTTAGATACTTGTAAAATCGAGTTAGCCTAATTCGATTTATATAGAACTGTTTATAATAAAGATGCAACTAATTTCTATTGAGGATATTTGTGTCAATTTGATCTCTAATTTATTTAGAACAGGATCCGTCAAAGAATCCTGGTCCTAACATGATATCAATATTCTTTTACGCTCTTTGCAATTTTATAATTATGAAGGATGTGGAGCAAATATTCTAAAGGGTCGCTATTAGGGGTGTTTATGGAGCGGGTCGGACCCGGTTTAAGTAGACACAAACCTGATCTTAAAAGGATAACGAGTCTGCTTTGACCTTACTTAAAGTGACCTATGATTAATTAATTAAAATATATATTTTTTATTGTAAAAAAATAATTTCGAGCTGGACGATCCAAAACAAAACTTAAATCCAATCCAAAATAATATCGGTTAAAAATAAAAATTCGAATCCAATAAAATATATCTCGGATCTAGACCAAATTTCAGACTAGAACGGATCTTGAACACCCATAATCACCGTAAACCGGGTAGGAGCCGTCCCATGGTCATGTCACGTGAAAAAATTATATTTTTTATTTAAATAATTTAATTAAGTAATTAAATTTTTGTTGACAAGTTTTAACCCAAAATCAATACTTTACAGTTTTGTCATAAATAATAAGGAAACAGATTAAATCATTTGTGGTGAGTAAACCAAACCGTAGGGACGGAATATGCTCGACTGTGCTGCGAATTATACCGGGTGGGTACGTGGGTTGAGGGAAACAGAGCACGTGAACCCGCACTTCCTGCTCAGCGCCTCAGCCATTTACATCGGCCAGCGCGTGTTGCATATTCTCCATGAAAGAGCGTGTGCTGCCACACTGTGATTAACATACTCAAGAGTAGCGTAGAAATAACTCCATTTTCAGTTTCTTTCTCAGTGGATTAACCGATTAGGATTTAGGAGAGAGAGAAAATTAAAAAACTTCCCCCACTTCTCTCTCCGTTCCCCAATTCCCCTCTTTCTATCGGTTTCTTCGCCTTTGCTTTCGATCCTTGCTTTCTTGGAGAACCCTATTCCCTTCTCTCTCATTATTTCTCTCTCTTAAACTCCCTTCAAATTCGCTTCCTTTTCATCCATTTCTACTTACCCCAATTTCTTCTTAGCCGCCTGGTACGAACCTCCCTCCCTTCCTGCTCCCTCTCTTCTTTTCACTTTTGCATCTCAATCTTCTCTGGTTTTTAAGCTTTTTTTTTTCAATTTTTCATTCGTATATCTAACATTCTTATTTTTTGCGAATCTATTTCCTTCGTTGGTAACCGACGAAGCAAATTACCCAGTTGGCCTTTATTTCGTTGCCCCAACTTAAATTTTCGATTTTTCTCCCGTTTCCTTTGGTTTCCTCCTCCTCCATACAAATGGGCATTCCCTTTTTTTTATTTTGGCTTTGTCGACATTTTTTTTAGGTTAAATTGTTTCTTTTTTTTTTTGTAATTTAAAAACTATTGTTATCAGCGTTTAAGATTGGATCTAAGACGGATGGATGAATTGATAACCATGTGCTTGTTATTTAACCGCCATGTTCTGTTTAATATTATATTAATTAATCTTTCTTAGTTGTCTTTGCTTGCTCTCCTTGCCTTTGCATCTTGCCACCTTGTTTCCTTTTACTCTCAATTATACGAACATCTCACTTTGTTTGTTCTCTTTGTTGCTGTTCCATTTGTATATAAACAGATGCACTTTGGTCTCTCAAACTAATCGGTGGGATTCATTTACCTCAATTGCGAGCTGGTAAGTTTACTCTCCTCCTCTTTATGGTCTGAGTTGGCAAAATGTGGCTATTTCCAGCAGTTGTCGTTGGTTTGCTTCCTCAAGTGTTGGAATTGAATGCTTACTTCACTGTTGCTACAATCTATTCTTTGTTTTTAGTATTTATATTGCATTTAGCTTGATTTTGGAAATTAAGATAGTAATCTTGTTTCCTTAAGTGTTCTTACAAATGCTAGAAATGTGATCTTTTCGTGAAAGTTTTTTTTACCTTGTTGCGTTGGTTTGTTTCTCTTTCAGTTTATGTATCATGGTCTATTCCATTACATGAGCTTGTCAAATGTTCTTTATTTTTGTAGTAAGGGAAGTTCTGTCAACATGGATTTTGTGATTTGATAATGTCACTTGATTATTATTCAAGAGCGTACTATCCAATTGTGTTAACTATGTGCTACCAAGTCATGTTTTAGACAGCCATCACAATGATAAAGATAGTGCTTTTAGTTATCGTGGCAGTCATAGAATGTGGCACCATGCACCCACATGGCACATGGATGAATCTCTCTCAGCTGACCTGTGCTACCTAAAGTTAGGCTAAGAATACTGCCAAAGTAGGGAACTAACGTAGGGTCTATGTTAGTGGGATTAGAAAAATGCATTCTTCCATGCTTCTTCTTAGAGGATACCTCATCTGCTATATCTATATTCTCTTCCCTGTCGAGTGGGTCCTTTTATCCAAAGTAATTGATAGATTGTTCTACTTCTATAGAAACAAATATTGTTAATTTATAGGTTCATGTTGTATTTTGCCATGGCTAAAAAAACTCTTGTGATGTAGTTTCACATTTGAGTTAAGCCCTTTCTTCTTTATTTTTTAGTAAATTGAACTGTACTCATTGGAGGTTCATGTATTGTCTCCCTTTTAGGCACAATTGAGGGAAGGTGCTTGGTGTGGTTTTATCCTTAGAATTTGTTAGAGCATAAAACCACTTATAGATCAGACAACTTGTGTTCAATCCGTATCTTCCTTGCATATATCTACCACCATTTGTTGAGGGCTGATATGCTACTTAATGGTTCTGATGTTGGCAGGCAACGATGCTTATGTTTTGTGATCTAATGATGTGTTAACTAAAAAATGTTGCTCCGGTGTACTATTTTCTTTTGCAGTATTCTTGGTATAAATCTTTTAGATCATGGATCAGTGAAGTCCAGCTCAATTTTTATATTAAGGAATTGGATCTGCAATGAAATTAATCCTTTTTATATTATGGAATTGGATCTACAATTGAAGCTGACAGTTATCTTCTGCAATGAACATATCTTGTACTCTCGTGCCACATTTGAATATAATTTATTCCTCTGTCCAAACCCTCCCCATATTTGTAGGATGTGTCGATAAGTGATAAGTACATATTTGTAGAATGTGTCGATAAGTGATGTGTCTGGTTCATTCTTGTTTTGCTTTTATGGTGGAATCTTGATTTCTGTCTCTTAATCTGGGTTTTGTTGAGGATATATTTTACATAAGCTGTTGTAAAAACCTGTATTATCTTGCCACATTCAAAAATTGTGGAACTTTTAATATTTGGTCAACATGTTGGAATGCTTGTGTAATCTAGATAATTTTCATTCTTTAATAATCCATAACACTCTAGTAACTGATTCCTTTCACAGTTTGGGTGAATAACATATGATAGTATGTATGTTAGCGAACTTTTTTTATATATTGGATTATGAGTGGTGAATTCTTCAAAGATGACCTAAACTATGTGTTATACGTTGTTGTGTGCTTTTACAAAACGTCAGTGACGTTTTGTTTTTTCATAATTAAAATAATATTTTTTTACAAAAGTCTTCTGATAATTAAAAAATATATATATTTTTTTATTTTGTATCCCTAAAATAATTGATATCCTTTTAACTTTTTCAGTTCGAATTTCAGGTTCTGTTGTTATTTTGGATATGGCAAAAGGAAGCAAGGGACGCCAAAGGATTGCTTCTCGTCAGTACAGACTTACTCCATACCCATTGGCCTCTTGCAAAAGGGATATTTGTGAGGAGATGTGCCAGAAGAAATGCTCAAAAGTCTTGGATAAGAAAGAGCTTGAAGATGTGACTTGTTCTGTGTGCATGGAGTATCCACATAATGCTGTTCTTCTCCTTTGTTCCTCTCATGACAAGGGTTGCCGTGCCTACATGTGTGGAACTAGCTTTCGTCATTCCAACTGCCTTGATCAATACAAGAAAGCTTACACAAAAGTTCTCTCATCAGAGAATGGACAGCAGCTGGGGCAAGGCTCCATTAATACTCCCGTTGTGATACAGGATTCTAACTCTCCTCTCGAAACAAGTGAAGTCACAGAACTTGCTTGCCCACTATGCAGGGGTCAGGTTAAAGGTTGGACTGTTGTGGAACCTGTGCGTGACTACTTTAATGGAAAGAAAAGAAACTGCATGCAGGATGACTGCTCGTTTCTTGGGACCTATAAAGAGTTGCGGAAGCATGTGCGGGCAGAACATCCCTTGGCACGACCACGTGCAGTGGATCCTGCTCATGAACGGAAATGGAGATGGCTTGAGTGGGAGCGTGAACGGGAAGATGTTATCAGCACAGTGACATCAACCATGCCTGGGGCAGTGGTTTTTGGAGATTATGTTATAGAAGGACGGCAGAATGGACTTGATTCAGATGAGGAGGAGGGTGGTTTTAATCCGGAAAGAAATGGAAGATTCCAAATGGGTATAGAGGCAATGAATTTCTTCCTCCTGTTGCATGCTGTTCGGCAAGGGAATGACCTTAACAACCTTAGTAGACGATTGAGGTCTGAGCTTTCCCCCAATCATGTAGCAGGTCAGGATAGGGCCATTGAGCTAGATTTATCAGATGAAGAGAATGATAATGGTGCATACAATGAAGACAACGATGATGGTGTATCTCTGGTTAGCCGGCTCCAACGCCATGGTGGTGGAAGAGTTCTATTGAGTCGCTCAGGTAGAAGGCGAAGACGGAGAGATGCACAAGCAAGGATTGGGGATAGTTGAAAGATTGTCCTAGTAGCAGGGAGGTTGGAAAAGGAGAGTTTGGTAGGTATATATTTAGAGCAGAAATTTAGCAATTAGCACCATGGAAGTGGTGAGTTAATAACATTTGAAGGGTTTCTTTCCCTGAAACAAGAAAATCAGAAGATGGGCATTATTATTTTGCTTTTTCGTTGTAATTCCTTTCACATGTACATTCCTACCTTCCTCCTATCGCTTTTGCACATTCTCAATTTCACTTGTGTAATCATTCGATTTTATAAAATCTTTTGACGAGTTGATTGTCATGTGAAGGATCCTATACATGTTTGAACAGGTGCTAACTCATCACTTGAACTACTATCTATAGAACATAGGAATTCTGAATCGCTCCCAGCAAGGAAATCAATTATTATGTCCGGTTTTTATCAAAAAACATGTCAGAAGAATACTAACTCTGCATGCAATGGCCGTGTCTTAGAAATAGACATGATTGACAAATCTCCGGAATTAGCGTTGGCTGCGTTCTATCGCTTCCTTTTTGCTTGGAAATCTATACAGACTTATTTCAGCCATTTTAAAAACACATTTCTTTTTATAAAGCACAAGAGGTCGTAAATGTATTATAATTGTTGAAAAATTTTAAAATGTATCGGTACACTTTGTTTACAATTATTTTATCAGAATTTATTATTTTTTATTATCATTTTTAGCCACCAACCCAATTTTTTTTTTCTAGTAATTCAATAAATTCCGCTGGATCTCTAACCTTTCTCATAAAAATATATAAAAAAGATGTAAAAAAATATATTTATAATATTTTTCTAAAATCTTCATACATGTTTCTTTTAACAATATTTTTGGTAAAGTTCATTTTTTTATTAGTTAATACTTGATACTCAATTTGATCTTTGAAACTTGAAGTCGAATTTAATTTGATTCTTAAAATTTTAATAGACTCAAATTGAATCCTGAAATTTATTATTGTGACTCACATTAGTCCTTGAGTTAATCTATGTTAATGACTTGCTGATTTTATACATTAACTTATGATTTAGATTTTTTGCCCAATTTCCATGTATCGAGCCAAGAACCCAAAATTTTCAAATTGAAATTGTCATTGTCGTCTTCATGAGGATATTGAAGAGCCAATTAAGTTTTATGAGGTCTAATACGTCTCAGTCGTATAAATTTAGGTGAGGAGTCTAAGTCTTAGCAAGTTAACGTGAAAAATTAACATGCCGGTCATAGAAATCAGCTCAGGAACTAACATGAATTACTATTGTAAATTTTGGGAATCAAATTGAGTCCATTGTAATTTTAGGGATCAATTTAAGTCCGACCTCCAATTTGTTAATTTTTGTTGATAACATTTTTTTAATTTTAAAATATTTCTAATATTTTAATTTGAACCTTTTTTTTAAACATTTAAAATAATTAAATTTCAATTACATCCTTACCTAATTTTAAGTTAGGAAATATTTTTTTTTTCAGTTTTATCGCTATTTTCATCAAATGATCAGAGTCATAACATTCTTTCATCTCTCCACTAATACCACCATTTACTGTCACCGCCACCCTTTACCACCGTCACAACCGTGTCTGCCTCTTCCCAGCCTCCAATCCACTCTCTCTCGGTGAGTTGGGTTTAGAGGATCCGTGATGATCGAGTTAGGAGGTGTCGTGACGGAGGGAATTTAGACGCAATAGAGGAACTTTGAGTAAATTCTTATAATGATTCATGAAATTCACGCAATTACCTAAAATAGTCTTTAAGATCCAAATTTTTCTGTAGTAGTCATAGAACACTAGACACCATAGTAGTTCCTGTGTCATTTTCGGTGTTGAGTCAGCTTTTAGAGTACTAATGTAGCCATCTATTACCACGTTGAATGGTTTTAATGGCTAGGTGACGTGGATTCATTCCAATTTAGACCTAATTTGATCTCTCACCCAATTTATAACCCTTATTTCATTGTGGAGAGTGCTTCTCCTGTGTTCATCTTCATCATCTCTTTTTTTTCCTTCATCATATCAACTTGTCCCATAAATTTATAAAACTATCAAAATAGAAATATTTATACATACACCTATACATAAGATAAGTATTTTTTAGAAATATCCAACTTGCTTAAATTTGTCTATCCAAATAAAAATAGAATAACATTTTTTGTAACTATAAAAAAAAGATAAAGATTTATTTAAAAGCCAATTTAAAAAGAAGGCAAAATAATGGTGTTTAGTTCAAGTTTGTGACCTGTAACGGATAAAAAAATGAATTTATAGAGTTCAGTCCCCTTGTTGGAGATGTTGCAACCAAGAAATAATCCATTCTTAAAAGTTTTTGTCGACCATATCAAATATATAGGTTTCTACCATATTTTAATATATATTGAAAATGGCAAGATATGACGAATTAATTTTGTGCAGAATATAATGTCGGACTCAATGATATAGTCATCATCTAAAGTAATATGAGTCGGACAAGATAACTGATCTAGTTTCTCGTAGTAGCGTCCGAAAAAATTTGCTGGCACACTTGAAGAGCAATTAAAGAAAGTACAATTGGTTGGTTTTAGAGAATCATTAAAACTATCAAAATCAAAGAAAAAAAAGAGATGGAGAAGATGATGAAGAAAAACACAGGAAAAGTGCACTGCACAATGAGATTATGGTTATAAATTGAGAGAGGGATCAGAAATTGAATCTAAATTGGAATGAATTTACGTCACACGTAATTATTGGAACTGTTCAACGTGATAAAAGATGACTACATCGACACTTCGGTAACTAACTCAACACCAGAAATAACACAAGAATTATTCTAGTTTTCGGAGTTCTATCTAGAGGCTATTATAAAAAAATTTCGATCTCAGACTAATTCAGATAATTGTATAAATTTCAGAAACCATTATAAAATTGTACTAAAAAAAACCTCTGAATCTGATTACCTCATTTTAAACTGGTCATAAAGAAATTGTGCAGCCATTGGTTTTTTCTTCGTACTATTTTTGTGTGTCTATTTCGTCGTATTATGTCAAAGACATTTAATCTCTTTAATTTTATTTTTTTTTGTTTTTTATTGAATAATACTACATAACTAATAAATATTTAGTGCTATTTTGTATATAAAAAATATATAATTTATATTTATATTTTTTAGAATTTATACTCAAATAAATAAAATTTATTTATTAAAAATAATTTAGTGTTTGTATTTGTCAAACAATAATAAAAACAATAAAAGTTGATGCCCCTAGGATCTCTCTTTTTTATTAATTATTTTGGTTTTTTGTCTGAAGTTTTTAAAATTTTTTAGTATTTTAAAAAGGATACTTTTTATATAAGCCCATTTAAAATGGAGCCTTTACCAATAATTATATGATTGGATGTTTAATCATATGGTACAGAAACAATTGTAGATAGGCATGTCTTTCTTGAAGCCCAATAAGAATTAGGTAACTAGATTTGAACAAAGTCTTGTTACCACAACTGGATCAACCTAATCTCCATTTTTTTTTTCTGTTAAGAGGTTTAGCCTGTGTGAGTTGTGTAGCGTGTGTGAGTTTGAGTCTATTTATAAAAAAATACTATTTTCAAATGTATATAAAGAATAGGTCCGTTTTGGCCTTTCTAAAATGGGTTAAACAAAAATTATGAAAAAGCTTGTTTTGGACTGCGGTATAATACTATAATGTCACTAGCTTTATACACGTTTTTTTATAAACCAAATCTAATTAAATTGATCTAACAATAATAAAAATTATTTTCATCATTTTTACTCATCCACTTATCTAAACTTTATTAATAAATTTAGCTAGAGTTGATTCACAAAAAAATTGTGTGTAGCATTTTTCTAAAAATAAATATTATAGAATTATTATATTCTTTTTAAACTAATCACTAGTAAGGGTTTAATTATAAATTTTTACTAACTTTTTTATAAAATGTAAATTTGAGTCGTAGTTAAATTGAGTGGTCATATTTTTCTTCATGCAAGGGAAGGGATAGGAGATTTGAATAATTGAATCTATTTCATCTCAATAATTAAGTATCATCGTTCTTGTCACGATTAGACCCCAAATGATGAAGACCTTTTTTGGACTGCATGGAAAACCCACCCTTTTCATACGGTGAGAGAGAAGACCATAGAGTTTGAAACTTGGAAACTATTGCGGCGCCGAATCCCCGGTACAAGTCCAAGCCCATCTTCCTTGTTCCTTCCTCACTCCTCATTCCTCATTGTTTCCAACCATAACCAGCATGTCACCCTCTTCTATACTCTAAACTAATCTAGATTATTTCTTAAAACAAGGAGCATTACTATTACAATTTCGTTAGCCTTGAAACTACTCCTAATTCAGCATTACTTGATTTTGTCCAAATTTCTAAATGATACTCAATTTTCTTTACTAAAAGAGGTATGTAGTAGGGCAGAGAAAGTTCCCCTACTTTTGTTTCTTTCCTCCACTTATTATTATTATTATTATTGTTTAAAATCATTGAGGAAGAAGGATGAATAAAAAAAAGAAGGGTGATGGTGATGAATGATATTGAGATGACGTCTGTTGAAGTGATATTCAAACAGCTATCACTTGCTCCCCCTAATGCATGGACCCCTCTTTTGTCTCCCTACACCTATACCTACAAAACTTGCCTACCCTACTATTACCCTCATAATCCTCAGCCTCAAATTCCAATCTTGTAAATCTTTGCCAAATTTCTTCTCTAAATTCTTTATTAAACTACTCTTCCATTTTAATCTATAAAAATAATAAAAAAAAATTTATAATTTAAAAATTTAACCTAACAAAATACATAAATTCAATTATAATTTTAGTCTTTATTATTTTATCTTATTTTATCTTTACTTTTATTTTTCGTAAATAATATTCTATATATATTTAATTTTATCTTCATAATATAATTCAATTCAATTCATCAAATCTTTTTCATTTTTTCTTTTCTTTTCCTATTTTTTCACAATTTTATCACTCTCCATGCCCTTCTCTTTCTCTAAATACGGCTATACATTATTACTTGTCATCGATTCTGTTCTGTCTTGCACTACTATATAGCTAGATTGAGTGAAGCCCTGGTTAACAAGACCAAGAAATTTCAACCAACTTCATCTTTAATTTGATGGATCCATCCCCCCATGTCATGATCCAAATCACACCAAACTCCTAACTCTACTTCAAAATCACCGACTTCCAATCCAGCTACTTATAGCTTTAGACAAATCCCAACCAAACCCACCTGAAAAACAGTACTCAACAGCAAACTATCTTGTACATATTTATGTTCCAAAGTCCCAACCCAATTTATTATAACAAACACAATTAGTATTGAATACTGAGTACTTATTAATAACATGTCTGCCGCAGTGGCCGCAGCAGCCGCTTCCGCCGCAATCTCCGGCTACCACAACTCCTCTGGCGCCGACACCAGGAACCACCACCCGTTTACGCAACCAGAACACGGGCAACAAGTCTCCGTCCCTCTTAGCAGGTACGAGTCTCAAAAGAGGCGTGACTGGAACACGTTCGGGCAGTACCTGAAGAACCACCGTCCACCGTTAACACTGTCCCGGTGCAGCGGCGCGCACGTGCTGGAATTCCTGCGGTACTTGGACCAGTTTGGGAAGACGAAGGTGCACAGCGACACGTGTGCGTACTTTGGGAACTCTCAGCCTCCGGGGCCATGCCCGTGTCCGTTGAAGCAAGCATGGGGAAGCCTTGATGCACTGATTGGGCGGCTGCGTGCGGCGTTTGAAGAAAACGGAGGAAACCCTGAGATGAACCCTTTCGGTGCACGCGCCGTCAGGCTTTACCTCCGTGAAGTTCGGGATGTGCAAGCCAAGGCTAGAGGTATTGCTTATGAGAAGAAGAAACGTAGAAAGAATAGTAATCATAGCCAGAATCAGAATCAGAATCAGAATGGGTCGATGATGATGATGATGGAAGATAACAACAACAATACTAATAATAACCATGGTCATTATGTTCATGATGATGTGAGTTCTAGTGGGGTGCATCGTTCATCAGGGTATCATATTAATGGTGGTGGTGGAGTTTTTCATCACTTGTCAAGTTCGGATGGGACAGCTCCTCCTCTTTCATATTTCTTATCCTAGTTCATTAGTTTTAGTGTGTGAGTTTGAACTTTGAATGTTTGATTATTAATGGAGAGATTCATGACTCAACAAAAACATATTGTAATAATCCATGGTGATAACTGATATGTATCATTTGTCAAGAATTTATCAAATATAACTATTGTGCATGTGTTCATCGAGTGAGCTTGTGTTGGATGATGAGATACTATGTTACATGAATATGCAACTTTAATTTTCATTTATAAATTAATAGTAGGAAAGTAGTAGTTTTCTAAATTAAGTATTTTCTTTATCATTTTTAACACATTTCAAGTATATCTTCATGAGGAAGGAGGCAAATTAAAGTGATGAATGATTTCGGTTGCATTATTCATCAGGTTATGCTATTGCGAAAGTAATGCGTAGGGCTCATCAAAAGTCATAGGTGCACTAAATGTGGTCATTATTATCAGTCAATTGTCAAATTAACAGTGAATTCTTCGTTCTTTAGACTTGATCTATACGGTAAGGATTTATTCCAGCGACACATATCTAATATCCCATGTTTAGATGCATTCATATAAAATGGATAGGATTTATAAACAAATATACGTGAAACATTTTATTGGATGTGGTTAAATGCAATTTTAAAATTGAGGAATGTTAGGGGGTAACAATTTTGGTATATTGTAATTATTAATTGACCATTAATAATGTTTTTAATGGTATGAGATTATATCCAATGATGATAAATTACTCACTTTTCTTTTAATAATTAAGTGCAGGCCAAAAAACACAAAAATTGATGGTCCTAAATTTTTCTACTCATAAGTATCTTTTAAAATAATTATTATCATTGAATAAATGTGAATCTAATAGTATTTTGTTTTGCTTATTCCCATTCTCCTTTTTCTTAATAGAAAATTTTAATTAAATGTGGATCCAGTTATTTTACTATAGTTTTCAACTTGTTTAAAATTTACACTTATCTTCAAATTAGTTAAATAAAAATGATAGGTGCACACAACAAATAATATTTTAAAAAAATTATATATAGATTTTGTTAGATAGACAATGACTTTTGTAAACAATATGAATAATAGATTATAGAATTGACCAAATAAAGTAAAAAATTACTCTACCTCCAAATTATCTTATAAACTTTAATATTACTGCAAACCTAGTGAATTGAACATCCAGTCATTGTTAATTGTGTATAAGTAAATCGAATCAAAATAAATAACCATCTAATTAAAAATAATAAACATAATCATCTGCATACCTATTAAATTGAACATCCGACATATTTATTGTTTATATTATTTAATATTTTTATTGTCTATCTATATTTTTTTTATATAAAAAAGAGGAGCACTTTTCTAAAAATATTAATGGGCTTATTAGTATCTTGAAATGATGAATACACACGTGATGGTTTTGTAGCCAGTTAAAATGCGACATATAAAGATCGATGGGAAAGTCTTAAAATTCCCCCATTTTGTTATGTTCATGGATGGATAGCATTTAGCAATCAAGAAGAACAAGAGGCAAGTTTAATTTGTAGTATGTGTGGTGTTAGAGAATCGGTCCCATTCCCATATGTGTTGAAATTGGTGGGAGAGAGAGAGATATATCTGATTAATAGACTACTCCTGTGTCTGTCCCTTTAGTTTATGCTATTTATGCGCAGCAGAATCTAATCAAAACTTGAATTGAATGACCCCCACTAACAACTTAAAAAGATTCCGCTGCATCATGGAAAAGCTGGTGTGAAGTTCCTAGGGCAACATGTGTTACTGTTGTATGAAGTGATATATATTAACTGCAACTCTCTCGTAAGATTACGCAAGAGCCTATTTAAAGCCACTTCTAATGACTATTTAGTTTAAGAAAAGCTACTCCCTCCTTAAATATTATCTAATATACAAAATAGATCATCTTCAGTTTTGTAACTAGCGGATCTTGATCCGATCAAGAGTGACTTGACCCATTGCTCAACGTTAGCCAGTAAAACATCCACTTGATAAAATATAAAGTGCATGATTAGAGGATAAAGTAAGCATACTACAAATATTTGATATCCTTTTTGTAGGATACGCTCTTGTTGAGAAGCGAATATTGGTTGTTGCCAAGCCTATGTTAATGAATAATGAATCTATTAACAGTAGACGAATTAAAGCACTTTTCAACCTTTATACTTATCATTGTTAACTACTGCAACCAGTGTTTCTGAAAGTGATAAAGTTTAACATTTGCAACTGTAACACCACAACTTAAGAAGACAAGTTAATTTCAATTTCTTGTTAAATGCTTCAACAATTTAAACCCTCTCTATAATAAATAGAAATTCTTCCATTTAACAAACCCGACTGATAGTTTACCGTACCATCATTTCTCTCTTTATCTCTCGTCTCTACTAAATAATATCCAAAGGAATTCTTTGTGGAATAGTTCAGAATGTAAAACTTAGTTTCAATTTGAAAACTATTAATAGATCAAACTGTTAGTCACTTATTTTTTATAAAACCACTCTACACATCATTTTTTTTTATTGTATGTTTGCATGAATTTATAAAAAAATGACTATCAAAATAGGAGGATAATATTATTTTCCTAGTAATAATATGATTAAAAAAACTCATGCATCCGTTCACTATATGGTTCATCGGCAAATTGAGAGTGCAGAGAAGAGCATCTAACAGGAGTATACATGTCAAATTTACATGCTCCACGCCAGTAGGAATATCCATTTGCTCTACAAGAAGCATTCAGTACTGTATATAACACTCCAAGCAAACCGAATTTGCCTGGTGCATTGCACTGAGAAATAAAACATGAAACGGGTAATAGATAGTAACATAATCACACCCAATCCTAATCTACAAGTATATCTGTAAAAACAAATAAATGAAATATTGCTTGGTCGAAAGCATTAAAGAAAACAAGGATAGTACACAATTTTCTGACAGTCAAAACCCATAAAAGCTACACACATTACTATAGACACTTTTGTGCGGTTAAGATAAGAGATCAGGGCACTAATTTAATGTCTTTGAAGTATTCATGCTCAAGAGCGCTCCTGGCAGTAATTCTTTTGCTGGGATCCAAGCGAAGCATACTCTGGAGTACACGTTAATGCAAGAATCAGAGAAAATCAACAATACTAATTGAGGAAGCACATAAATCTTCCGTCTATAATATCTACAATAAAGAAAACTCATAAAGCCAATAAGAATTTGTACGAGTATTTAAACAATAATATGAATGAACGAAATTCAAATGTCATTGGATGAAGTAACTTCAAAAATATAATGGGATCCTTCATTATATGATATGTCAAATTCTGGAAATCATCACCAAATAATCCCACCACCAAACAGGTGAAAAACTGACAAGGGAACAACTATCTTTAGGAAAAGCAAGCTGGCATTCAAGGGTCATTCACCAGTTCGATAATAGAAAAAGGTTAGCAATGTATCTCCCTGTTCCCCTATTTTCTGAAACAGTGAATATTATAAATTCAAAGAATTATCAATTATGACTATCAAAATTCCTTATAAACAGCTGAGACAAGGAATATTTGTGTATGATGATTTAAGCACACCAAATTTGTGTTCAATCAGTATTGCACCAAATATTTCTGATCTATAACCTTGTGAGATCTAATATTTAGCTTTCTATTTACTGCATTGAGATGTATTTTTCTTTTATGCTTATTTCTCAACAGAAAGGAATTTCTTCTCATTAATGATGGATAGCATATAACCTTTGATTTCATTTTATCACCACAGTAAACTGATGATTATTACATTTCTATAATTATATATTAAATGCGAATATGCGATGTTGCGCTTACAGAAAGAAGATCAAGCCCAGCTGGCTCAAGAGTTGGAACCACAGTTGCAAGGTCCTGCAAATTATAAGATAATTCTTAAGCAGTGGCAACCCAACATAGTTGATTCAAGCCAAAGACAAAGTCCCACTTAATTACCTTAGGTGCCCACTTGGGAAAGGCTGATTTAAAATCAGGCAGCGAAGTTACTCCAGGCCACGTATCTTCATTTGGTGTGCCCAAGATTCTTCATGTACGAAACAAGATGTAAAAACATAAGCATATATAATATGTAGCATTGTTTATTTTTATTTATTGCAAACAAGCATACATCCGTTGCATCATACTGATTGCAATACCTACAAAGATCTCTATATTATAAAGCTTCACGCATGGATATTTGGTTGACTTGACTTTTTACAGAAATGAATAAGGAATTTAAAGGAACTTCAATAAATCATGGGGAGGAACAGCTATGAACATATTTTTGACACTACATTCCAGACGGTAAATTGATGGTCCAGTTCAAACTTTGAAGTAAAGCAAACTATGCAATAATGCTAAGCATAAGGAAAACTAAAAATCAGATGTCGAAAAATGTAGGACAGACATATGGATAACAACTGTAGCCTTATGAGTTATGACATAAATATGTCATACATCCTGCCAATTTCATCTAAAAAGGGAAAATTCTATTATTATATTCCCTTCATGGATACTCAGATATTCAAATATCTAAGTTCATACATCAAAAAAGTCATTCAACACTAACCTGAATATTTTAAATAATTCATCAATTTCAGAGTCCCCAGGGAACAAAGGTCGCTGGTTTACCATCTCTGCAAAGATACATCCCACTGACCAAACATCCACTGGAGTAGAATAATGATGAGATCCAAGCAAAATTTCTGGAGCTCTATACCAGAGTGTCACCACCTACAAGCAACCGCCAAACATCCTCACACAAGTTTCCATCATCTTCTCAGTAATTGTTTATTTAGTTTTACGGAAGGCCATCCAGCTCATAATTCTGGATCAGAAGTGTATAAATAACAAAAAGTACAAAAGGTGTCTAAGAGATCTGTGGTGCTGTTTTATCATTATACAAAAGTAAGTTTTTCAATTATCTCCGGACTTCCAAAAGATTCAACTTTACACATTTCTTTCCTGTACCAAGGCCCATAAATTCCAAAATTTTATTATCTCCATGAATGATAAGAAGCCAACATAAGTTGGCACACAAACCTCATGTGTAAAAGTCCTAACAGGAATTCCAAATGCCCTGGCCAGTCCAAAATCTGCAAGCTTTAGAGCATTACTGCTTCGGTCTATCAACAAATTCTGAGGTTTCAAGTCACGATGAAGAACTCTGTGCGAATGACAGTAAGCAATGCCACAGAGAATTTGATAAAGAAACACCTGCAGAAAGGATCATCACAGTCACACAATTCAAATTCCAAATTATCCAGTCCTCTTTTGCAAATTTAGCACATCTCTTTGTCAATCAATGATAAAGCATAATATTTTTAATGAATATTGACACATGCTAAGGTGGAAATTTAGGTCTTGAGTAAACATTCTGATAGGATCAGAAATTAGCAGAATCAGTAGGCTTTATTGATGAACTAGAGATTGCAAATCACAATCCCTGATTGGAATACACGGTTGGAACTACCAAATGTGGAGAGAATTCTTCCTCTCCTGAACTAACAGACTTTACAGAAATTTGACTAAAACTGAAAAACTAACTAACCACTAGTATTTATAGGCAGCAGCTAGGACTAGAACAACTGCTCAAAAAGAACAGACAGACAGCCAACTAGAAGCAAATAGGGACTAAACAGTTAAAATCAGCCAGTCAACTACTTACCTCTCCTCTTGTAAACTAAGCCAAACCTGTTGCTATCACATTCAGGCAAACAAAGAATGGGAAGGGAAGCTAACATGAACATGATGGCTTGATGAGAGAAGAAAAATATATATGGACCTGCATTTTGATAAGCTAAACTTATGCAACTAACTATAATTATATATGACATTGACTCTTATATATGCTTCATTTGATTCATGGAAAGACAGGATATATGATTATATTCCATGCTCCATGCTCACTCTTTCAATTATAATTTTAGTTACAACAAACTATTAAACAGCCATTAGAAAAGCTGATACACTCACTTTTACTTGTCGTGGATCTTTTGCGAATTCTGGGGATGAATCCATATGCTTCTTTAGATCTAAGTCAAGGTACTCAAAAACCAAATACAATCGCTTCTCACTGTGCACTACATCCTGCAACCTGCCATCCACACAATCAGCAGGCATAACTCAATAAAAAGACTAAATAAAGACGCAGATAAATTCATTGACAGGGTCTATCCAACAATATCATCAGACAGCTTCACCAATTAAACATACACTGGCTGGAATTAAAGATAAAAACATGCAGACAAAATTAGAAAAGTGATGATAGTAAAACAATGTTACCATTGTCTAAGTGTAGCACCGGAATGTACCTAGGAAAATACACATAATTGCTTAATCAATACAGGAACAAACTATCAGCAACATCATCAGTGCGAGCTTAGAATGCTGAAATAATCGGCTATTAATCCCTACAAAGACATGTCAAAGCAATCAACCAGCTTCACACATTTAGTATAGCTGAAATGCTTCGCACTGGTATTCTGTGCAGATCTGTTATTATACATGTGCCAGACTACCAGCTCAATTCCAAGTTACAGAAAAATCAACGTATCAAATACACCAAATAATGATAAGATAACCAGTTAACCTTACAATTCTCTATGTTCTATAGCCTTTGAATTAGCGTTGAGGAAATCAACTTCATTGATGATAAGATAACCAATTACTAAGAAACACTTGGCAGATGTATACCTAACTATGTTTCTGTGCTGCATTTCTTTCAAGAGGGAAATCTCTCGAATGGCGGTGCTAGGAACGCCCTCATCTTCCTGCTCGAGACGAATCTTCTTCAAGGCGATGGTCTCGTTGGTGACGCGGTCACGAGCCTTGTAAACGACACCGTATGTTCCCTCACCTATCTTCTCCACCTTCTCGTACTGCCAAAAAAAAATTAACAAAAAAAAATCATAAGATAAAGAGAATCAGTGGAATTAATATATGATGGAGAAGCTCAAAACGCAGGGCATTACGACACTGACCTGCTCCATGAAAGAAGGCGGAAGCTGAAGGCGAAGTTCTGAAAGAAGAGAATGAGAGCTTAAGAAGGTAAAGGAGGAGGATCGAAGAGAAAGAAGAAGATCCGGTGTAGGGTAGTTAGTTACCGGTGGAGAAAGCTTGGCGCGACGGTTACAGGCAGCGCCTCTTTTTCAGTCTTAGCCCTCTCTTCTCTGGCCAGAGAGAGACTACAACTGCTCTCTCCTCTCTTCGTTCCTAGTCATCCCTTTTTCTTCAATTATTCTTTTTATTAATATATAATTCTTTGTTTTTCTTTTCTTTTTTTGTTTTTGTAAAATATTTTGTCTCGCCTGAGTATTCGTTTAAAATCTAACCTGCAGGAACATTTTTTTTTTTTTGCCTAAATATCCCTCGTCCCGATTT
>NC_029774.3:130307501-130336923 GCF_000817695.3 Arachis duranensis
TATCTCATGTGTACGTGTTATATTCTGTATCTATGTCTATGTCTATGCATAATAGATATTTAATGTAAATTGTATTAATATTAGGTATATTTAATTAAGAAGGAAAATTTACCAAAAAAAATTAACAAAATAGGCAATAATTTTTATAATTTTCTTGTGGTCAAAATAAATTTCATAATTTCAATAAATGTGAACATTTCTTTTAAATAAACTATAAAAGTTATTATTTATAATAATAAATTAAAACAAAAATAAATATTAAAATATTTTTTTAGAAAAATCGAGTGGAGCTCATTGATGATGGTCAAAAAGGGGTGAATCTATCCCAACTGATTATTTTTTCTTTCTACATTTGTATTTATTTTAGTTTTTAACGGTATATTTTAAAAAAAATATTATATTTACATAAAAAATTAAACATCGTGTCTTTGTATATATATGTTGTGTTATATATTTCTAATTTATATTATGTATTTTAATATATATATTATATAGATGGTCAATTTTTTATATATAAACATAACATGTTAAACTTTTATAGTTTGTAAATTATATTATAAAAAATTAGATTATTTACCAACTTTATAATTAATCAAACTACATTAAACTAATTTTGTGTTGAATTTAGTTTGTCAACATAAAAATGAAATAATGATAATAAGTATATATAAAAAGAATTAATCACATGCTTGCATATATAAAATATATATTAAAATTACGTAAAATAATATATATATATATATATTTTGCATGGTGGATTTTTTTAGTATATACATACTACTTGTTATAAATGATTTATTATTAAAAATAATATAAAATATTACAAATAAAGATACAAATAATTAATTTTAAAGTTAACCGTGATGTTAGTTTGTTTATTGATTTGAGTTTGGTTGGATTTAGTTGTTTTATTAAAAATTCTAATGGAAGTTAAATTTCGGGTTGTTTTGGTAGCTCTCCTCCTTAATCTATCATCTAACATAAGTTTTTTGCAATTTGGAAGGGCTTGTTTTAGTTTAGAATTGCGAATTGAGAGACATAATTTGTGTAACAAATTGTTTGAACATTTTATATTTTTTGCATGATTTTATTGATGGATGTAAATCTGAAGTTGTTAATTTAGTTAATAAAATTTAGAAGCTGTTAACCGGAGGATTACCATATGTTCATAATACGCAACAGAAGAAAAGAAGGTAATCCTAAATATTTATTTTTGTGCTTAAACTTTATTCTATAAATAATACATAGATCATATCTAAATACCTTTAGACGCTTTAGTAAAAATCACTTTCTCCTTCGGTGGTACGAAGGCGCTATGCGTATCCACATCGAGACCAACATTTGTTGTCAAATCCTTGACCAATAGATATCTGATGATCTAAATTGAGAAACCTCTTGCAACTAGGGGTGGCAAAGCGGGCCGACCCGTCCCGCCTAGGCCCGCTCCATAAACGGGGCGGATCGGCCGGCCCTTCCAACTAAAATGGGTTCAAAATGTTAGCCCGCCCCACTTTTATGGCAGATTGGCGGACTAACCCGCTTGACTTTTTTTTTTGAAAAATAAAATTCTTTCTGGATCTATCCCTTAAATAGAACCATCTTTATTTTAAAAAATAAGTCACATAATTTGAGCATATATACGAAATTGTAAAATAAAATAAATAAAGTTAATAACTATAAGAAGAATAAAAACAAAAAATGAAAAAAAAATTAAAAATTCTATAATTTTTAATTTTATAATAGTAATAACTCTTTTATTTAATAAAAAAAATCTTCGACCCGACGGACCAGCCCGTCTCGTCCTGCCAAAACCCGCCAATTTGGCGGTGTGGATTTGGCGGATTTCAAATCCTAACCCGACCCGCCTTTTTTTTAGCGGGTTTAGCGGTTCGACCCGTTTTGCCACATCTACTTGCAACTCTTTGCATGCCATAAAATTCTTCTCACTTTCCTGTCAAGTTGTTATTGATTTTAAATTTGAATCTCAATTCAAAGTTAAATTATATCTTGAAATTCTAAATCTGAATTCTTCAAATTTATGAATCATATTATAACTCAATTTGAAAAAGAATCCAGGTAGGATCTCATCCAAATTTAGAAATAGAATAACTAATTATTCTCAAATTTCATTTAATATTCTCAATTATCATACTATTATTATATTCTTGGTGCTAGTAAAGAATATAATAATATTCCATTTGAATTAATATAATTATTTATTTGATCAAATCAAATAAATAATTAAATAATTATATAGCAAAGATTAGAACACTCGTTAGTGTGTGACCCCATAGGTTCAATACTAAGTGGGTAGTAAATTAGTCATACTAAATTTACTAATTAAGGTTGGTGTCTAGTAACACTCCTCAATGACCCGATAGTATGAAGTAATATATTTTTACTAAGAACATTAGAAGAACAAAGTATAATTCCTTCCATCTTTACAACTCTTGATTAACTCTTAAAGTATGGTTTAATTGTCAAACTCAACTTGTTACCATTATTATAATAAATTGTGAATGACTTAAGAAACTCATTTCTTCATTCATTTAATCCCCTTGGCCAAGGTTTTATTTGTCTTAGTCATTATAATTATAGAGCTCAAATTCTTTAATGAGAGTTGACGGATTCCTTATTGACTAATAATTAATTCTATAAGTATTTAAATCATACCCAATATCCATTCAACTAGCACCCTAGGGTATTAGATGTCCGAAATCAAAGTATAATAAATACATTGTTAATTACCATGACAGTCGCAAGTTAAAGGAAACTCTATTACCATATTCATCTTGAGAATATCCTATTGACAAATATACCGTAATTATAACCATTATGAACTTTCAAAGTAAGTCAATTCAATGGTCATATCCTTAGGCACCATCTATATATATAATTTAATAAATGAGATCTATTAATTTTCATCCAATGAAAACCATTATATATATTGATATATATTGATTTTTCCGGATTATTAATATCCTTTTTAATAATCCTATGACAAAGAATAATTTAGATTAAATTATAAAAGATTTATCTCTCAATATTATGATCACTATCATAATGATAAATTCCTAAATTTAATTAAGGACCTTATTATATTGACATTTTAATATAACAACAATAACAAATTATTTGACACATAATTGATTAAATTGTGGTCATATTCCTTATTCCCAACATTAACAAGACTCTGATACGTATAATTTAATTGAATATGTAGAGAAGCAAATAAAATTGAACTAATCTCAATTATGCTATTTGATTTGAATCTTGTGAAGCTGTCCAAAAAATTATTATATCTGATTTAGGATAGGTATTTTATTTTATATTTTTTATTGTTGTTTAAACAACAAAAATAAAAAAACCACACAAACAAAAAAATTAAAACAAAACATAATCGTGTGAGATTCCTCCCCTTATTTTGACCACAATGGGATGTTGCTTACCCAATTTTTTTTATTTTCTCCCAAAAAAATTAGTTTTAGTATTTGTTTTACCAATTTTTAGTAAATTGAAGTGGTTCAATATTTAAATTTTGTGAGCAAAATTTACTCCTTTTTATGAATATCAATTATTGAAAGTGCATTAAAAATTATTTCAATCGATTAAAAGAACAAAAGAAAAGCAAATAAATTTAAAAATAAAATAACTAAAATTAAAATGAATAATATTAAATTTAAATAAAACAGTAAACTACTTTCGATAAGATTGAAAGACTTTTAAAATAAAAAACAAAATGCTAAATCTTAAAAGAAAATGGAAAAGTAAATTTATTGGAAAGATAAATTTGTAAAAAAATAAAAAATAAAAATGATAGAAAATTTAAATTGAAAGTAAAAAATATGGAAGGAATTCTACAGAAAAAAAATTTCTTAGCAGACTCAAGAATTTGCTGGGGATATGAGTGTACGAAAGTATTTTCTAACATGAGATTTCAATCCTTTTTTCTTCGAACCTTCACCTATTTATAAGAGTTTTCGACCAATCAAATTTAAATATAACTTCCACATACATTAATCATTAAGTAGTCGTTCCTGCTCTTTTACACTATGTAGGTAACTGCCATCAATTAGCTTCACTTATCAACTTCTTCATCTCTTCAATTACTTCAATCTTTTTTTATGAGTCCTTATCAATCAAAATTCACTCTCCTATTGATATGCCATCCTCAATAAGCCCCATAAAACAAGTTTCTATTTCGAAACTTAGAACTTATTTATTTTTGACTGATAGTATTTAATTTTATTTTAATTTATTTTTTAAAGAGTAAACTACCATTTGTACTTACAAAAGTTGAAAACGCTAACATATCTACCCATAGAAAAAAAATTACTATTTGTATCCATGAAATATAAACTTTTGCTAACAAAACTATTCAAATCCAAAAAAATTATTTGAAATTTTCAAATTACCCTACCACCACCACTTTTCCAATCCCAAACCCACCACCAAAATTCTTCCTCACCACCATCCTAAATCCTAATTACCACCGTCACTCAATTCAAAGACACCACCACATCATTTCCTTCATCACTACTATCACCACCACTACCACTATACCTTCATTATCATATTCTTCACATAAAGCAACAACAACAACAACAATAATAGAAAAAACAAATTCTCTGAGACCACTGCACCACCACCGGCGAACACCAAGTTGTCCCCCCTCACCCGATTTCCACTCTTCTTCCTCGCTCTCGCCCCTTCTTAGCTCCTCTGCGTAACCACCGCCGCGGCACTCAACAGTCGCTGGCGCCGTCAAGTCCCACCCAACCTCCACTCGCCGCCGCCGCGTCCTTTCCTCCTTTCTTTCCTCCTCCACCCTTTCCCTCTCTCTTTCTTCTTCTTCTTCCCCTTGTCTCACCTCCGCGAGCCCAGGACCACCATCGCCTTCTGTTTTCGCCGCCTTTTACAACCCTAGAGCCACTGCCGCTGCCTGATTACTACCGCTGCCTCCAACCCGTTCCAGCTAGCCCTCCATCTCTCGCTGACACAGAGCTCCAGTCCCTATCCAGTCTGCGGTTCCACCCGTTCTTCTCCAATTTACAAACTCAGAGACCACTGAACCTGCATCACGCAACCATTAAAAGAAGTAGAAGAGAGAGAAGCAAAATATAGAAGGAAAGAGAGATGAAGAGAGAGAGAGAAAGGAGTTGGCAGAGTTGATGAACTCTGGCGGCGGCGACGAGCTTAGAAAATGGAAGAAGAGAGAGAGATGTTGGGGTTAGGGTTAGTGGTAGTGGTGGTGGGGAAAAGATGTTGCAGATGATGATAAGGGTAATTTGGGGTTTTAATGTGATTTTTTGGTGTTTAGATAATTTTGTTATATAGAACTCATGGTTTATGGGTACAAATGGTAATTTCCTTTTTTTATGGGTAGATATGTCAGCATTTTCAACTTTCGTTGATAGAAATAGTAGTTTACTCTTTTTTAAATAATATCATTTTCTATTTTTTACATATCTTCAGTTCGATAGATTAAGAAATAATTTACACAAATTCGATGATAAAACCAATCGATTACTCTGTTTATTTGTGATTTTTTAATGAATTCCGTTAAGGATACAATGAGAAATTTTAACAATGTGTATAATAAATTTTGAATTTGGCTAAATACAAGAAAAAAAAAGAAACCCAAATAGATATTTCAAAAATTAACTATCCCAACCCTAATTTACCAAAAGAATTTATCAACACCCTCTTTCCCCCTTCCGAACCGTCTGCTACCCTACCCTCATCAATTATCTCACCTCTCCAGCGTTAGAAGTTCCCTCACCGGCCATCAAACAACCATCCACGTAGTTAATAAAATAATCATCTGATTACTTAGTGAAATGACCATCCAACATTTTTAATTGTATAAATTTAAACTGAATCAAACAAAATAACCATCAAATTAAGAATTAAAATAACCATCTACATACCTAATGAATTGAACATCCAACATCTAAATTCATCCGTTAATGTATACACCTTGAAGATGTAAGGGGAGCGAAATCCAAAAAAGCCAAGTTGGTCAGAAACCTCCGCAACACTATGAAACAAAGCACTCGCCTTTTTAATATCTTCAATCCATGCATCACATCTACCGGAGGCAACCTATCGAACTCTAAATCACTGTACACGTGGCACCATCCCCACTTGCTGTATGTCCCAAATGAAAGACACTGGGACGGTAAAACCCAGCGGCTGCCAGGGTTTGTACGACTGTCGCGTTAGTGGGCTACAAGACAAATAGAAGATTATGTAATTTTTTCATAATCAAATTCTTATTTTTTAAAATTTAAAATTTAAAATTATTAAAAATTAATTAAATTAATTATAAAAGTCTTTTTTTTTTGTTTATCCAAACGGTATCCCCCAACCCGACAGGTTAAGGACTAATCCGTGGCGGATCTGAGCTTCATTTAAGAGTCTGTCGTTGGCCAATGAGTTGCTACATGCACAAGGCGGGGTTCGAACTCCCGACACTTACTTAAGCAGATGAGTGAGCTGACCACTCGACCAACCCAAGTTGGTTTATTTGGACGGAGTCTTTATTAATTAATTAATCATGCTATGAGTCTATGACTGTCCTTTTTAGACAGGCAGGATGGGTCAAACCTAAATGAGATTGGGCTAATAATCCAACTTCCTCCTTGAACTTAAAACATTAAGTTTGGTGACTTTGGTCCCTTGACAATGTGTTTTAAATGGGGAAAAAATGTTAGCAATATTGCGCGTCCAATGTGCTTTAGGAATTATGAAGGGAAGTTGGAAACTACAGAGGACATCGATTTTGTGAGCTCTCTAATACTTAAAATGCTTGAAAGTTGAGATATGAGAATAATAAAACACAAACTGCACTAAAAATAAAAAAGATTAGAGAATAGAATAGTGTAACTCTTTAAAGGGGGTGTTACACATATTTTTTTTTATTTAATTCGTCCTCACTAATTTATTATAGTATGTAAAATAGATTATTAGTGAATTTTCTGCAAAATATAATAAAAATTACTTACTTATTTTTTTACTTATACAGTTAAATCTTACCCTAAATGATAATTTACAGAATAATATTCTCTATTCTTTCTTTTACTTATTAAAAAAAAGTATTTTGATATATTGTACTAAAATAATAAAATAAAGAATATAATTTATAGGCATTAAATACATACAACATGCAACTATGTACTCATAAATAAGAAAATTTATTTCACAAGATATAATTATTCAATGAGTTACAAGTTTTTAACAAGTTATAACTTTTGAATAATTACAACTTTATAAAGAGATGTAACTTTTCAAATATAACTTTTTACCTATTTTAAAAAAAATTAACTAGAGATGAAGTCAACTCTAATTAAATAATTGAAAAATAGGCCTGTTACAAAAAAAAAATTTACTATCCTAATTTTTTTAAATTTTAAAATCAGAAATAAAAAAGAGTTGGTGTAGTTAATTTATATTGTAATTGGTTCTTAAACTTTTTCTTTAATAATATATCTCACAGATTTTTTGAAAGGAGAAAATGGAGGAAACAATAATATATAAAGGAAGTAAAACGAATAGTATAGTTATGATATATAAAATTTGCGCACATAGATATAATTGTCGACCGAAACTCTCAATGTTTCTGATGATATCAGACCAAGAATGTTTCTTTTGGTAGCATGAGACTAAGCAAACATACATGGCAAATATTTAACACCGCCACTTATCAGGTAAATTTAAACACTAAACCATCTAATTAATATGTACCCATTTCTTTATTGGTTATTTTCAAAATACGCCAAGGTTTCTTTAGTAGTTGCTATCGTGCTTATTCTTCTGTCTAATATACTAAGATTTTAATTCATTTGAGTTTTACGGAATCACTTTAAGGATAATTTATTTAATTGGTATAAGCAATGTACGCATATATGCATACTATTCAATTTAAAAGCATAAATAATGAGGTCTGGATTCTTAATTTATTCTACTATTGTGAGTGGTTTGAAAACGACAAAAGGGCAAAAGTCAATATTATGAACACACATCTACACACGGCCTTCTTGAACTTGAAATGTACTTAAAGATAGTTTAGCGGATATGCAGTATCTCCAAAGGCCATGGAGGATATGGGATATATTCTAGTTCACTAAGCCCTTAGCGCTAGAAGTAAATAAAGAAGTTTAATTAGATCACATGGAAAAGCAAAGGATCACGTGTCCCAAAACCAAATTATTACTGGTTTACAATGGTACGTGACGGTTTACCCACCACGCATGCAACATCCATATATTGATCTTAAGTCGCAGCTCCCGATGCGTTTTACCATCAAAAGTGTTCCCAGTACAAACTTCTTGATCCATTTGGTGTGTGATAGAAGAATTTAAATTTTATTTTAGAAAATAAAATGTGATTTTTTATTATTTATTTTATACGCGAGAGCAAAAGAAAATATGAAAAAAAATTATTCAGAAACGAAAATTTATACCTTATTTTTTAAAGTGAAAATTTAAAATTTAAAAGATCCAAATGCATGATGATGGATTAGTTTCGTTTACTTTTTCTTTCGCAAGTTTACTCGTATTGGTGTACCACTGTATATTAGTCATGATTCGAGTAAATCTATGTAATAGTTCTTGAAATTTACAAAATTATTTAATTTAATTTTTAAAATTTCAATTTTACTATAGTGATCTTTTAGATTAAACTTCACCATATGGTGGTCCCCAATCTCATTTCCGGTAATGACTCGTCAATTCAGTACTAATGTGACTATCATGTCTTTGGTTGGACCCACTTTGATCTCACACTCCTCCTTTTCGTCTTTCCCTCCCTCTCCACCGCACTCTTCTCCTCCACCATCCTCCTCTCCTTCCCCTCGCCCGCCTCTCCATTGTCAAGGCCTCTGCCACCTCTTTTAGCTTTATTATCCCAACTAACGCCGCCAACAATGGCCTTCCCACCGACAGATTTTTCAACAATGGCGCCGCCTGACTCATCTCCAACCCAAACTACGGCTCAAATTAAAGTTCATGGACGCCTTAGACATGAAATCAAGGGAGATATTCTTCTCAGAAATTGATTCCTTCCTCGATTTCAATTACTCCAACTCCTTCCAAAACAACAGCGCCAAAAACGACATTGTCATTCCAATTCAATCCAAATTTGGTCCCATGATGAATCACCATGCCAAATGTAGTTGCTTGGATATCGAGTTTTGTATATCAAAGCTTTCCTCCTTTAATTATGCATCACAGTCTATTAGCCAAAGCGTAAGTACTCAAACATAACAAGCTCATTGTAAAATTGTAGAGAAAAATTTGAATTTTGCTAGTTGCAATTTAAATTTTGTTATGCACAACAGGTTTTTTTTTGTCTTCATTTGATGTAAAAGTGGTGCCAAATGAGAACACTGTCTCAGATATATCGTATTCATTCGGCCGGAACTGTTCCGATTCGAGCAGAATGGGATCGGTAAAAAGTGGTGACGAACCTATGCAGCTGTGCAGGGTGGACCGTGAGACGAGAGATAAGAGGGTGTAGGAGAGGTAGCGAAAGATAGGGTAAGGTAGGGCGAAGGAGAGGGAGAGAAGGATGAAGAGAGTTGAGGATGAGAGAAGAGGGGAGAGGGATGACAAGAAGAGCAAAATGCGATGAAGAGAGAGGAGAAGGAGAGGAGGGTAGCGTAGGAGTAAGGTGTGGGGTTAAGGAGGGACCAAAATAGATCCAGCATGGCACATGATTGCCATTTTAGTGCTGAATCGCTGAATTATCACCAGAAATGAGTTCAAGAATCATTATAATGCCCAAAATTCAATATGAAATACCATTATAGTGAAATTAGAACTTCAAAAATTAAATTAAATAATCTCGTAAATCTCAAAAATTATTATAAAAATTTACTCGTCATGATTTAGTGTGGGGTCAATATTATTTCTTATTGAACCAATGATAAAAAAAATTCAAAACCCAAACCATTTTTTTCTGGTCAAAATCACCTGTAATAATAATTTTTTACCAAAAATACAAGTATTTGTTAGATAGAATTAAAAGGTATATAAAATTACAAAAAAGAAAAAGTCGAGGCTCAATCTAAAAAGGAGCAATAGAGGAGGCTATTTAACAAGGGGATTCGTGAAGTAAAATACGATTATAATATGCTAATGTTAAGAAAACCAAATAAAAAATAATAGTTAAAATTTATCTTATTTAATATTAATAATTAATAAATATTAAATAAAATAAATTTTAATTTTTTTAATTAATTTGTTTTAGTTACTAAATATTTTCGATTATAATTATGATGGTATCAATATTGTGACGCCCAATATTATTGCTTGAATAATGAATTAAAATTATTGGTCATCTTGCATGTCATGGAATAATAAATGAAGTTAAGCCATATATATTGCGTCTTCTCTTCATCAATAAATGCCAACATTGATGCATAGGGGCATGATGGTAAAGTTGGTCATATAATTCTACAGCTAAGCCTACTGAGTAGCCACTTCACTCTAGATCATTCTCATATAAAGCCAATTTATCCTCTTTTCCCATTAAAAAAAGTCCGGCTTACCAATTATGGAATCTGGAGTCCAATTTAGGACGAAGCAAAAACACACACACACGTATATTTAAGTATTGATCTAGCTAGGTACCAACTGGGATTTGGTGAAGGGCAAGTGGTTAAAATATTGGTCCATCACAAAATGACAAAATCATATATATATTTCTAATCTCATAATAATAAAGAAGAATTACGCACATTAATTTAGTTAATCAACTTCAATTTTTTTTTTCAGAAAAAGAAAGATTAAAAATACAACGATGTTAAATTATACTAAAATCAATTATTAAAATTAGCTACTAAAATAAAATATACATTAAAATATAAAATACACATTAAAAATAAGTTAAACTATAACATATTTATATATAAATACATAATAATTAATTTTAATAATTAATTTTAGTGTATAAATAATATTTTTATAAAAAATAATATTTTTCATAAGACAGCGTGCGTGTAGCAGGAAAAAGCTATAATAATTAAGTTATAACAATTATAGGTATAGAATTACAAAATTACGTTTCAAATAATTTGTAAATATTAAATAGAATAAAATATTATTTTTATCCCAACGTTTGAAATAAATTCTATTTAGAAATAAGTATTGTTTCGGTCTTTAACATTGAAGATCAAAATCAAATTAAAACTGTCCCATTGTAATTTTAGATTTAAAATTATCCTTAACGTTTTTTTCATATTAAAATCGTCATTTTTAATAAAATTTTTTACTTTATTACTAAATTATCTTTACCAATAAAAACATTATAAAATTCTCTAGTTTCATTGTAATAAAATTATAATCACATTCTTCTATCCTAAATTCTCTAGTTTCATTGTAATAAAAACCTCCCATTTCTAGAGAAAGTCATCCTTTCACGTAGTAAGTATAGTTCAACTGTCCATTCTACTAGAGCAACTGATCATACTGCAAAAATAAGCATCAATTAAATTGTTGCCAATTTATTCTTTAAAGTATTGACTTTTCTTCTCAATTTTGTAATTTCTAGGTTATCTTGTGGCTTAGCCCACAAAAGTACTCACATTCTTTTCCAATCTAATACAAAAAGACAACACAAACCAGTCATATAAATAATTATCTTCAAGATATAACTATCAGCAGAAATCCAATATTTTATACTTACCCTATAGTTGACACAGTCCCAAAATCTGTATCTAAGATTCGACGAAGTAGCAAGCACGGGCCTCTGACCACAATAACATATTGTTTTTGTTCGATGGGCCTGATTGCAACTTCAACCTATTGAGCTACTACTGCTCGTGCCTTGGGAGCCTTACTGTGAAGCCATGGAATCGACGATAAAAATAAGAGAGGAGGAGGAGAAGATGGAATGTAGAGAAGAGATCGAATCAGGGGAACATTTTGCAATTTAGAGTTTTTTATCCTTTCAAAAAATTGATTGTTATGATATATTTATTTTTTTATCCATTTTTTCCCTAACGGTAACAAGGGGATGGTTTGCCACGATGGAAACTAATGTCCATGTAGTCAATTCCGTCATTGTTCTTAATGTAATTGACGACAGAATAACATTGAAGTCATTTTTAACGTTAGAGACACAAATGTTAGGAATAGGATAAAAATAAGACCTATTCTAAACATTGAAGACAAAAATAATATTTTACTCTATTAAATAAATGTAGCAAAACCAATTCATAGGTATTTTTAGGTTGTTACTATCTTAAAATTTTAAAACTTTTCTTGTATTAGTTATATTAGTATATAGTAGAAGAATATTTTAAAAAAAAATTACAGACCAGTAGAATTTATTATTTTTATTTGTATTTTTAATTATTAGTCTAATTATTTTAATTTAGCAATTCAATAAATATTTTTCTGATACTAATATTTTAAATAATATTTTAAATATTGCTGGCTAATACTAATAAAAAATAATAAATTCTACTAAGTATCTATCATTTTTCTATTTAAAATGATATATAGTCTCACATATTTTAAGTTGACCATAGCTTGTTTACTTTGGTCATTAGGTTGTGCTGGTCACTTAATAATTAAAAAACAAACAGATCAGATCATCATATGCTCAATAATTATAGCCGCCAAGATATAGAATATAGTTTGAATTTGAAGGTGGCATATATTGTAAGAGGTAGGGATATGACGTCTCCGATCTCCACTACCAGTCACATGAGCATGGCAAGTGTCCTCCGTGACCCGCGTGCAACAATATTATTTTGCTGCTAAGTAGCTCAAGCAATTCCTATTTAAGAACTGTATACACGAAGGTTGACAATTTCACAAGTCAGTGTTGATGGTTTAATTATATTAGAATAAATAGTTGGTATAAATTAGAGGGCCTGCTTCACATGGTAGCTAGGATTCGATTATTCTTATTGAGAAATATAAATTACAGTTATTAGAGTCACCATAGCTAGCTCAGAAACTAGAAGAATCCCAGTTACTTAGTTCAATTTTGTTGTCTTATTGTCATGTCATGCATAAATGTGGAGTATGCTAGTTTTTGCTTTGCTTTTAAGCCATAATGAAAATAAATACCACCAAAATGGGGTTTTGTGGACATGACGATAATAGTGCCACTATCAAAGTGATATATATATCATTATAATTCAACTAAATCTAATATATATCTCGCTTGAAACGGTCAATTTATTGATATAATTCGATAACGAATATAAATAGGTAACATTTTTTTTTATAGCTGTAAGCTGACGGTTATTAATAATGTCTACATCAATAACCGACAATTCTAAAATGATAATATTATTATAAAATAAACTTAGAGAAAAGATTGAAGTATAGCCTAAACTTCCTTTCTGAGATTTCAAAAAAGAGATATTCTTAATACATACTAAGTGTCGTATTGTCTTTTACAGATATCCTGTGAGTATTCCAAAAAAAAAAAAAATCTAAGTATATATACTACACTTTGGAGTTTGGACAGAAAGAGTAAATTCTATTCTCTCAAGAGATCAGGATATAATTTGATTGAGAAACAACGTGTAATAACAATATTTGTCTTATATTTAAGTCCAAATTTAATTATTTTTCTTTTTTTTAATTGTTAAACATTAACCGTGATGACGTAGGATGAGAGATGCGATCAAGATTCGAGAGAGGTGGTGCAAAAAGAGAAAGTCTGGATCAGCACTTAACTAATAGATGTAATTTCACAATAACAAATCACATATTAAAGCTCGCTTGTGCCACTCATCATCATATCATATTATAAAACCAGGATACGGTCCTGTAGAAGATTACATACATAAATCAAATGTTTCTTCTATTCCGTGACATGACTGCAAATATGATCAAGTGATCGCCTATTTGAACCATCATATCTTTCGTAATATTTATCACCACGATCAGATTTGACAGTTTTAATTTTTTTTTTCAAGTTAAAGTTTAATTTCAGCTTTGAAAGACTTGAAAACATCCAAGGTTTGGGACTTTTCATGAATTAAATATAGATACTCATAACGAGAGTAATCAACTATGAACGTAATAAAGTATCGTTGTCCATTCCAAGAGACAGTAGGAAATGAGCCACATATATCGGTATGTATCAGTTCTAAGACATATTTAGCTCTTTTGGAACCTAATTTCCTTCTGTTTGTCCTTTTTCCTTTTATGCACTCAATGCAAACTTCAAAATCTGCCAAATTTAGGGGTCCAAGAATTTTATCCGACACGAGCCTCTGAATTCTCTGTTTAGAGATGTGACCTAGGCGTTTGTTCCATAATGATGTCGAATTCTCGTTTAGTTTTCGTTTTGTACCCATTTGCAATATTTCATTATTATAGGAATTTAAGTCAAGCCTATATAGATTATCCACTAAATGACCAGAACAAATATTATTCGAATTATAGAAGAGACTGACTTTATTGTCTTTGAACGAACAAAAATAACCTGATTTGTCCAAACGAGAAACAGAAACCAAATTTCGTCAAATGACGGTACATAAAATGTCTCTAATAAATCCAAGTAAAATCCACTCGTGGAACATAATCTAAAGGTTCCTATAACTTCAACTGCAACTATATTGCCGTCTGCCACATAGATATATCTTTCAGCATCATTTGGCGGTCGGCTCCACAGGCAACCTTGCATAGTAACACTTACATGAGTAGTAGCAGCAGAATCTACCCACCAAGTATCAACAGGTGCATAACTTAAACTAGTCTCAGAACAAACAAAAGTAAGAATTATACCGTTCTTTACACGTCAGGTGGTATATTTGGTACAATCCTTCTTCATGTGTCCCACCTTCTTACAGAAGAAACAAGTTGAAACTTGATCTTGTTTCTTAGCCTTTTTCTGCTGAGAAGGCACATCCGCAGTAGTATCACGCTTTCTTTTATACTGAGAAGATGAAGCCATGTGAGCACTTTCAGTCTTATCTTGCTGTAGCCTCTCTTCTTCTTGCACACAGTGAGATATAATCTCATTTAAGGACCAAGTGTCCTTCAGAGTGTTATAACTCACTTTGAATTTCCCAAAGTGTGCAGGAAGAGAAATCAAAATGAAATGCACGAGTAAATCTTCAGACAACTCTAACTTTAGTGCTTTCAATTTTGAAGCAAGATGAGACATTTCCATAATGTACTCCCTTATGTTCCCTATACCTTTATACCTCACGGAGACAAGTTTGCCCAAAAGACTACTTGCCTCCGCCTTTTCATTCTTAGTAAAGAATTTTTCAACATCCTTTAGGAATTGTTTGCATCTTTATCCTTAGTAATTGAGCCCCGAAATGCCTCAGGAATTGAGCGTTTCATGATCATAATACTCATTCGATTGGATTTCTCCCACTTCTCTATTTTAACCTCATTGAGGTTTTCCGGAGTGGAAGTGGGTTTCTCCTCTCGAAGAGCTATATCTAGATCCATACAACCGAGAACAATCTCCACGGTATCCTTCCAAACTTTAAAGTTTGAACCATTCAGCACTGCTGATTTGTGTAGAAACATTGGTAGCTAAAGGCATAGTTTCTGGATTAGAACAAATAAACATGCAGTAAATATTAGTTAAATAATGGAAAAAATCCATATTGAGATATCTAAAACAACATTAATTTTCAATCTTTGGATAGAAAAATTAACTGTAAGTGATACTCTCATTGCAGTAATCAAATATTGTCAAAATTCCTGTCACACATTAAGCCTTTCTTTGGACCGACTTAATGTGCACATGGAGACTTAAACTTCGCAACCTATTTATTACCACATATATTTTCTATTAATTGGTCAATCAATAACCTTCCTTTGAGCCGATTATTGACCGCATAATTAATAGAAAATAAACAAAAGTGTGCAATGCTTATTATTTGGCCAAACAATAAACTTCCTTTGGGTCGATTATTATCCGTATAAATAATAAGCATTACTTTATTCTTAATTAGTTACCCAAACATGTATTTACTATCAATATGTGTATATAATTCGGCCAAATATAAACATTTCTTTGAGCTGACCAATATTCGCATGAATTACATATCACTATATTCCTAATGTTTTGAATAAATTAATTTTCACAAAAAAGACTACTTTGACAGCATAATGTTCAATCAATTTATTTCAAAACCAAATCTTTATAAAATAAGTGGGTATACTAATCCAAGTCGTTACTAATTTCCTTATGTAACAATTAAATACTATTTTTTTATTATTATTCAAATATTATTAATATGTACATAATATAAATCTTTTTTTGGATAGATTAATATTCGTATAAGTGACATACACATAATAATCCTTATATCCCAAAAAGAATTATTAATCAATTTTATTCCGATTAATGGTACACAAAAAACAAATCTAAGACTATCAAAGATTAGCAATACTTTATTAATATTTTAAAAAAAATCAATTTATTACTTATTATAAATAAAATTAAAAAAAAAATTCTGCCAAACTAATAAAAAACAGACCGTCTCATAAAATATATATACGTAACCATATATATCCTCGAAGTATAACCAAATGATGATATATGAATGATGAACAGTATATATACCTCTGATATTACTTGTTGGAATAAATTAATTTTATTAACCTAGATCATCCATATTGAATCATAAAAAATATAATATAATGCGGAAGCGTACCTTTACTTATAAGAGTTAGAAATTAATGGAAGAATTTAGATTTTGTGGTTTTCGATCTTTCTCAACCAAAGCCTTCTGTATTCTTAGGAGGCTGAACCGTAACTCTTTTGATGGAAAAAGAGTAACAAAGGCGGCTTTGGTATACTGGGAACCGAAACCCTGTAGGTCTATTTATATTTGAGCATGACACCCATTAAACCCTTAAACACAAATAAAATAGTATCTAAAGCCCAAAAGATAATATATCTAAAATCCAAAAAGATAATTATCTAAGGAACAAAAGATAATATCTGGTTTTATTCTCATTTAATTCCAAATCAAAAGTAACAATGACTTATTCAATTAGCATTTAAAATAATAAATGAGATCATCATTATATAAGTTATTTAATTTGAAATAACATAATTTGTAATTATAATTAATATATGTATTATCGACAAATAAATTAGGAAATCAAATAATTTCCTAACAGTTTTTATAATTAGTGGCATATATTCATGAGTCGAGATGTATAATAAAGATCTTATAATTCATAATTAATTTTAAAAAAATATAGGTTTTAAGAATTATATATATGATGAATGAGACCGAGATGAATTAGACTAACTCTTTTTTGGTTGTCCACGGTATCCCCCAACTCGACAGGTCAAAAATTAATCTGTCGCGAATCAAAACTCTATTTAAGGGTCTGTCGTTGGCCAATAAATTACTGCATGCATAAGGTAGGATTCGAACCCCTGACACTTGCTTAAGTGGACGAGTGAGCTGACCACTCGACTAATCCAAGTTGGTTAAATTATACCAACTCTAACCAACCCAGCCAATCTATTGTAATTTGTAAGGCTTAGTGGAATGATGATACCTTAGGTAGTCTTTGAAATATGTATATATTATTGCGGTCACATGTTCAAAACGTGTAAACCCTCTTCTCCATTATTCCTTGGGTGTCTCTATGTATAGACCAAATAAAACCTAAACATTATGGTCCAAATTACAAAGGTTATTACATAATCTCATATATATGGTTAATTATTCTGACTCGAGCAACACACTGAGTGATTTGACGCCCAATTATATCGAACTTAGAGTCCATGAATTATTGAACACAGTGGCATTTGTATAGTTGGGGTAACAGTGACTCTTTTGGAGCGTATGATATCAAAATCCAAATCCAGTGTGACAAAGGTTCTCAAGAACAGGGAGAAAGATATGTATATGGTGTTAGTTGTGTTAACTATATACATAGCAGATTCTCAAAATGTCTCATCAAACACAACTTGTCGGTTCTTTTCTCTCCATGATCAATGGCCCATTGCTTATATAACATTTTCATGATGCTAATATAAAGCCATGTATCATATTATTTTTCTAATGATAATTGTCTTTTAGGATTTTTTTAATATAAATAAAATAACATAATATTTACCGAAATATATAAACATGAAAAATTTATATTGTATATTATATTATTACATATATAGTTTACATGCATTGACAAGATACATAATAAACTTTTATTATTTATCTCATTTACAAATGAAATATATATAATTTTTTATAAAAGTTTATCTCGTTTGTAAAGAAATAAATAATGTAATTTTGTTATTTAATTATTTATTTTGTAGTAGGGAATAAATGTTTTCAATTTTTTTTCATTTATTGGTACAAAGTGTAATTTTTTATCATATACTTTTTAATAAAATTAAGAAAAAATATATAAAAAATTAAATGATAAAAGACCACACTTAATAAATTAATTAAAATAAATTGAGAAAATTTATTAAACAAAATATGTAATGTAAGGCAAAAGTATAAATACTTCTATATTACATATATTTGGTAAATATTATATTTATTTTATTTATTTAAAAATTTCTTTTATAATCCTTCCGACATTTTATTTTATAGTCAATTTCATTACACTACAGAATCCTACAATCATCAAAAGCACTTTAAGGCATTAATCATCCTTAAAAAGTTAAAAAGCTCCGTTAAGAATATTTGGCTCCAAATTAAGTTATATTACGACCCTAATATATACCTGCCTAGATATATATAGCTAGCTAGTTAAGCCGGAGGATATACTTTTGTGTTGTGAGTTTGTAACCTTAAAAGATCAGGAGGAAAAAGTAAAAATAATGTTATGAATATATAATATTTTTTAAAAAAGTGAGCCCGATTTCCAAAAGTGGCTTCTAAAATAGTTGATTTGCAAAGATGGATATTCACAACCACGAGAAAATGCATTATACTATATACCCTGTCATGTCGTCAATTCATTTTGAATCTGAATGGAGAGCAAGTGGACTTGCATTTTCTCAACCACGTACTTTTTTTTCTTCCATATGATTATCATAAATATTCATTGATTGGTCTTAATTGGCTTGAATGTTTGTTTCATCATTGCATTGTCATTTACTCACCAATGGATAGATACATATCATATAATCTGGTACAAGATTTGTTTAATGGCGATTATTCTTATATAGATTATGTACTTAATTGGTAAAGATGGCATGCAATTTCGTGAAGTCTAAATAGTGTGTTAAAATAGAAAAAAATTGACAAGACTCGCATAAATATAAGAAAATATAGCTTAATAATAATCTTCATATATTAAAGTATCTTTAATTTTAAACTATTTTTCAACAATTGCTTTAATTAATTATTAACTAAAAAGTGTCATAAAACTTAAGAGCATTGGTAAAAAAAAATTTAAAAGAAAGCATTTTGACTCTATTTTTAATGTAATAATAATTCATTCAATACATTAAAAAAATTTAAAATCTATCTATTTTATTAAAAAATTTACTTATGTATGTTTAAAAAGTATAATTAAAATACTTATTGGCATTATTTTAAACAGATGTTAGTTAGAAAAGAGTTATTAAAAATGAGGTACAATAAGTTGGAAATGGCATAGATTTATCGAGAAGTTAAAAAAGGGGGTTAATGATCGTGCAAACAAAAAAATATTTTTCAGATTTGGGAGTAATATTCTTAGATTTTTTTTTTTTGAGGAATGTTGTTAGAAAATTATTAAAATTTATTATTTTTATCATTAATATTTAAAAGTATAGTTTTATATTATTGAATTACTAAATTAAAAAAATTAGATTAATAACTAAAGTGATAATAAAAAATAATAAATTTTAATAATTTTCTATCATTTTTTTTAATTTAACAATGATTTGAGAGGGTATTTTTTTCTGTGGCTTATAACAGTTTTTTTTAGTCATTCTAGTATGTTTATGCTAAAGTAACTATAATATTTAAAATATATTATTAAAATATATATAAAAAGATTATTTTAATTTTAATAATATTTTATAACTACTATAATCACGAAAAATATTAGGACAGCAGAATTGACCATCTTTATTTTATCTTGCGTCTAACTTTAAAGTAAAAAAATGAGGCATAATTTGAGTTAAAAATTTATTTAATTTGAATATTAATTTTATTTGTGGTGTGGTTTGGATTGATTTTTTTAAAGAATTCGATCCAATCAAATTTTAAATAGTTTAGATTGAATTTAAATTTGTAGTTTTGTAAATAAAAAAATTAAATATATATAACAAGTTTTAACATCAAATTTTAAAAAATTATAGTACATTATACGGTTTGAGTTGAATTGGATTAGTTATAAAAAATAAATATAAAATTCGATCTGATAAATTCAATCAAATTTAAATTAATACAATTTTAATCCATTATTTTGATGGATTTAGATTTGAACACCCTAATTTAAAATTGTTTCTCTCACTTGTGTGATATTGCGTGTTGGATGGAGCCATTGTGTTAAAAGTCAGCGTCTTTGTCTTTTTCTCTTTCTCTTTCTCTTTAATTAAACATATTATTGTGTTATTTATTAGAGTAGTAAAGGAAGGGAACAACCAGTTTTGAACCCCCATAATCCTGTTCCTTTGCTTTTTCTGGCTTCTTAATACCCCCAAACAAGCCATTTCCTCAGCACATATCAACCCTGTAATAACCAACAGAATTCCTAGAATCGCATGCCTTATACGTCGTCATTTAATAAAGCCTAGCCCTGCACCCCTGCCTGCAAATTAAAGCTTCCAAAAGTGTATATATATAGATGTTCCAAAATTGGACATCTACTCGTTATGGAGAATAATAATAATAACAAGGAGAAGTACTATCAAGGTGATTTGAGTGACATAATCCGTGCTAGTTATGGTTATTATGGGAGCTACAACTCAGCATCATCTGAAGCTTCTTACATGGTGGAAGACCCTCCTATGATGGCAAACTTCGGTGATCCTTTCTCAAACTCGGCAGGAGATCCCTTGCTACATGATATGCCCTACTTTAACACTTTATCTTGGGGACTGGAACCTGCTACTTGTGATGATGATGATGATGATTGTATCATGACTCATCATCAAATCTCTCATCCCAACCCCAATTTATTATTACCCACCATCTCAACGTGTCAAGATTCTTCCTCCACAATAATGACAGTTAATAATAATAGTACCAAGCCTTCTTCTGCTTATTGCTTGGTGGATAATAACACAGGACCAATGGTAGTGCAGATCTCAGCTCCTGTTAATAAGCGAAGGTCAGATACGCTTGTTTTAAATAATTAATTTTACTTTGATTCTTTTCATGCATGATCAGGATCGCACTGCCCGGTTAGATAGGGTTTTTTTTTTTCCCTCGTGAGATATAATTGATTAATAAATGGATTAATGAGGTTGAAGAGTTGATGATGGAGGCTTGTCATGGAGATTTAACCCACATGAAAAGTAGAAAGTTAGTAAGATATTGTGGCTGTCACTATAACAATAATTACTAACGGAGCTTTCAACACTAATTAATAAGTAAGCTTATCTTTTCAATTAGTACTACTTTTCACACAAGTGAAGACTCCTATTCTATCAATCACTAGCTATACCAAAAGAAATATTCTCTTGTATCTATTTGAAATAGATTTAGATTTATGAGATAACTAATCAAAAAGTAAAAAGTAGTTATTGTAAGTTGTTGTGAAACTTGTTCAGGAAAAGTCAGGCAAAGAAGTCAATTTGTATTCCAGCAGCAGCAGCACCAAGCAGTAGACAAGGTGGAGAGGTAGTTCCCTCTGATCTGTGGGCTTGGAGGAAATACGGTCAAAAACCCATTAAAGGTTCTCCATATCCAAGGTAATTAACTTATAATTAAAAATCTGATCTCTCTTTAGTCAATACTTCATTATTATATAGATTTAGTTAACCACAAGTTAAGGTTGTTAATAATAAAAAATTTTAAATATTTTATTTTATATTTATATTGAATAATGAACGAAATTCACACACCTTAAGCAAGCAATTACTTTTCGTATTGAGAAATATTTGGCTCATTGTATACATTGTATACTTTATTGGTTCTTAGCGAGATTTTTTATTTTATTGTTGTGTATGTGTTGTAGGGGTTACTATAGATGCAGCAGCACAAAGGGTTGCCCTGCAAGGAAACAAGTGGAGAGGAGCAGAACAGATCCAAACATGTTGGTCATTACTTATACTTCCGAACACAACCATTCATGGCCAACTCAAAGAAACGCTTTGGCTGGTTCATCACGATCCAATAAGAACACAATCACAACAACAAAGCCAGAAGAGCAACAACACAGCAACACTGACAGCAACACTGCGTTACTCGCAGTGAAGAAGGAAGACATTCATAATAATAACAATCTTGAGGACTTGTTTGCAGAATTGGGACAAGTGGAGCGTGATTATATATGCTGATGATCATCATCATTATTACGAGAATGATTACACCACCAGATAGCACCTCATTATTTGAAGATAGACCAAGATATATAGGACCCTCGCAGGAGGTTAAATATAAGTAAAAATTCACGAACACTTATTTTCATGCGAAGTTGTTAGTTGAAAATCGTTAGATAATAATTTTATCAAACATGTTAAATAATCTAATGGTTCTCAACTAATAATTTTCTAATTTCTGTATTAGGAAATAATATTACATAACCAATTACTACTAAAAGTTGTCAACGCTTATTTATCTTAGATAACTTTTAAATTTTAATTAAAAGATTGTAAAAAAATCTATATAACTTTATTTTAAAAGTTTGTAACTTAAAAATATGTGAAATAATCTAAGTCTTTATTGTTATGCCGAAATTTCATTTTTGTATTTTTTATCTTAGTCTCTTAGATGTCGTGTGGGTGAGATATGATCATGAGGTTTGAGATATATGGCACTTTGAATTAATCTACATTGAGTTATTGTGATTTACGGGAAAACAAAGTGAGGGATATAATAGTTGAGTATAGATAGTGGGGTGAAAAGTGGGGAGAATGGGAGTGCTGCATGATTGGAAGCAAGCAAGCAAACACAAAGAAGAGTCCCGTATTCCTTCTTTGGAATATTGGTGGATGGGACACAAAGCTGAGCCACATAAGATTTTAACAGTTAAAACAACAATTCACTAGAGACAACCTCACAACCATTCAATAGTGCTCAATAATTATTGTGATTTTGAGTCTCACTGGTAGTAGACGAAGGATTACTATGTGTTCATAATATGCAGCGGAAGAAAAGAAAGTAATTCTTAAAAATTTATTTCGTGCTTAAATTTTATTTTAATAATAAATATATAGTAGATCAGATCTAAATACTTGTGTACACTAGTAAAAATTACTTTCTCCTTCGATACTACGAAGGCGCTATACGTATCCACACCGAGGCCAACATTTGCTGTCAACTCCTTGACCAATGGACATCTGATCTAAATTGAGAAACCTCTTGCAACTCTTTGCACGTCATAAAATTCTTCTCCAATAATCAGGCTCACATACGTTTATGTGTGTAGAGGTAAAGGAATAAAACTCTTGTGTTTTACTCTCACTTATTTCCTTTACTCTTGACACAAATATATATAGTATGAGATTTGTTACTAATTTTAAATTTGATTCTCAATTCAAATTTAAACCATATCTTCAAATTCTAAATTTGAATCTTTCAAATTTATGAATCATATCATAACTTAATTTAAAACAAAATTAGTTAGGATCTCATCCAAATTTAGAAATAGAATAACTAATTATTCTCAAATCTCATTTAATATTCTCAATTATCATACTATTATTATATTCTTGGTGCTAGCAAAGAATATAATAATATTCCATTTGAATTAATATAATTATTTATTTGATCAAATCAAAATAATAATTAAATAATTCTATAGCAAAGATTAGAACACTCGTTAGTGTGTGACCCCATAGGTTCAACACTAAGCGGGTAGTAAATTAGTCGTACTAAATTTACTAATCAAGATTGACGTCTAGCAACACTCCTCAACGACCCGATAGTATGAAGTAACATATTTTTACTAAGAACCTTAGAAGAACAAAGTATAATTCTTTCCATTTTTCCAGCTCTTGGTTAACCCTTAGAGTATGGTTTAATTGTCAAACTCTAACATGTTACCATTATTATAATGAACTTTGAATGGCCTAAGAAACTCATTTCTTCATTCATTCAATCCCATTGGCCAAGGTTTTATTCATCTCATTCATTATAATCATAGAGCTCAAACTCTTTACCGAGAGTTGACGGATTCCTTATTAACTGATCATTAATTCTACAAGTATTTAATTTAAATCATACCCAATATCCATTCAACTAGCACCCTAGGGTATTAGGTGTCTGGAATCAAAGTATAATAAATACGTTGTTAATTACTATGATAGTCGCAGGTCAAAGAAAACTCTATTACTATGTTCATCTTGAGAATATCCTATTGACAAATATGCAGTAATTATAACCATTAGTAATTCTCAGAGTGAGCCAGTTCAATGGTCATATCCCTATATGCACCATCTAAGGACCTTATTATATTAACATTTTAATATAATAACAATAACAAATTATTTGACACGTGATTGATTGGATTGTGGTCATACTACTTATTCCCAACAGTAGATTCAATGACAATCAATAATGCTTGGAAGAAATAAAAAGTTAATTTAAATAATATAAAATTATCTTATTCAATATTTATTATTTATTATTAGAATAATGGTATAATTTTAAATATAATAAATACATAATTACTGTATATAAAATTATAAATATATTATATAAGATAATTTTAGATATTATCTTTTTGGTAAAGTATTATTTTGGTCTACAATATTTGGGTCGAATCATAATTTGATCCCTAATAATATTTTAAATGTTCTATTTCACTCCAAAAAAATTTTAAACGTCTTATTTTAATTTAAAAAAAATTAAGTGGGTTTAATATTGTTCCACAATTAAATTTGGTATAAACAATTTGCATATTAAAAAGTCAATATCATTCGACAATTTTAATATGTATAGTAAGTGAAATCGATTTACCAACTCTGCTAATATAAAAGTTTTTTTCTTTAATTTTGAAGCATTGATTATTGTTCATTGGGATTTGAAATTTTTACAAAAAAAATTAAATTAAAAAAAAATGTTACAAAAATTTTTTTGTTATATTTTCTAACCCATAAAAAAAGATATGACTTAATTAATAATATTATTAACGTTTACGTTATTTATTTTAATTCTTAATGTCAAATTTAATAATAAGATCATATTAAATATGTTTAAAATTGTTTGGAACATAAATAGAATATATAAAATGTTAAAGACTAAATTAAAATTTGGCTCAAATATATATAAGACTAAAATAGTATTTTATTATATCTTTTTAGTATTATGGGATGGCAAAACCATGGAATTAAACTAGCCCTCTCATCTTTTCAAGCGTGTATGTGAACAAGATTATTTTACCTTGTTTCCTTTATGATGCCTAAAATCCACTTGTTGGATTCAAAAATAAAAGAGTGGATCATATATTCTCTCAAATTTTTTTGTTAAAATGTGATTGTTTTATTATTTAATATCTTTTTATATATTTTTTTTTCTCTAACTTAAAGAATATAAGATAAAAGATCATATTTTATTAAATAATTAAAAAATAATTGAAAAAATTTATTCCCAATCACATCCTATTCTGATGTCACACTATTTTTGGACAAATTAAACAAAAATTTTATAAGTTAAAAGTGAAAAGTAAGAAAGATGAAGGATAAGTTGAATGAGAAAAGATTCAAACATTTGGACCAAGCATATGACACTATACTATCAACTGGGTACCAAAATATTGAAATACTCTTTCTTAGCATGTACCATAATTGCACTATATGAAATCGGTAAAAGCGTACGAAAAGAAATATATCAGAATAAACGTTTTACAGTTGAAAAGTTTTGTTTAAAGTTTTTAAATAACTTTTGTGATACCAACTCTTTAGTTAAAGAACTTTTTGACATACTTCGGATAACTTTGTAAACTATTTTTGAGGTATTTACGTTGAATACCTAATTTGAAAATAAATTTTTAAATTAAGCAGAAGGAATAAAATTAAAAATATAAAGAGACAAGAGTTTAGAAGATGTATAGATGAGATATATATTAGTTCTGCTTTAAATACCTATCTGCATTTCTCAAAAAAATTGAGAATTTTATTAATAAAATATGAATACAACTACATTTTTTTTATTTTTTTTGAGTTAAATCTTGACTTAACTAGAGTAGACTGCAATTCAACTTGAAAATCTTAGATATTTTCAAGTATATATTTTCAAGATTAAGTAGTATAGTGATTTAAGTTAATTGCTCACCAACTTAAAATATTAGATATTATTTTTTAATTTTTCTTAAAACTAAAAAATTATTCAAATTAAATACTCACAATCTTACGAATTTTAGATTTTTTCTTTTATTTCAAACCTTTCGTAGGACTAAGCACCGAGATATATAAGAAATTCTCAGAACAATAATACCCTAATATTAAATCTCGTATACTGAGATTCAAAACCAAACATGTCATGATATCCGAGTGTAATGGATCAAAATTTTCTAATATAAGACGAGAATTTTAGTAAATTGAGAAAGTGAGAATCTAGTAATTTTTTTATTAAAGTCATTGAAACTCATACATAATAAATATTACAATTTCAATAGTAATAAAACTCTATTTTTTTCCTATTTTATGAATTTTTTACTTTAAAAATATTTTTTCTATTTTATTAATTTTTTACTTTAAAAATATTTTTTCTTGTAACAACAACAACCACCGATGTTATTTAACTTTGTTAAAATTTATATTAAAGTTGTGACATAATGAACATGACTGATTGTATTTTCGCTACAACAAATCCTTAAGATAGCGACGGTTATTTTACGGCGATTTTGTAAATGTGCCGCGAAAAGACAAATTGCGACACATATAGCGGCGGTTAAAGGTTGGGGCCGCAATCCGGACGACATTTAGCGACGGTTTTAGCAAAACCGCCGCTATATTGCTGTAAGGTTAACATTTCGCGGCGGTTTTCTTCAAACCGCCGCTATATTGCCGATCAGGTTTGTATTTCGTGGCTTCTTTTCGAAAACCGCCGCGATATGTCCGCCGGTGACTTCTTGTTAGGCATTTTGCGGCGGTTACTTTTAAACCGCCGCAAAATGCATATTACCACATATTGCAATGTTTTCTTTAGTAATAATCATTTAGGTATAATCTAGTTAAGTAAATACTACTATCTTAAACTATATATGTTTAAATCATTGTTACTTAAACTTGTAACACTTTTTCTACATTCGTTTTACATAAATAAAAATTTCATAAGTTAAATAAGCTATATATGTTAACTCATGTAAACAAATTTACCAATAAGATTTTTTTTGTTTACTTTATTGGCATTTAAATTTGCATTCAAATATGGATGTAAAAGAAGAAAATAAAATCATATTCTGGACTAATTAAAAATCAAACATTTTTTAAAAATAATAATTATATATATCTTCTATAAAATATGAAAAATAATAATTAAAAATATTTTCTACAAGTCATTAAAAATTCAAAACGTTATAATTTTACAAAAATTATAATTTTAAATTATCATTTTTTTATTTTAATGATTTGTTGGGCATTTATTAAAATAAAAAATTTAATAATCTTAATAAATATTTTTAGAAAATATTTTATTTTTAATAATTTATAAAAAATATTTATAATTATTGTTTTTTTATTTATGATTGAATATACTCTTTATTGAATTTATTATGGATATTATTAGATGTACTCTTTATTGTACTCTTTATATATGCTTGGATCATATATAAATAGACGTAAATTAATTCGATCTACTATGGTCCAAAATTAATTCGAAGCAGACTCATTCGAATTACTAGGAACGACCTAGCGTGCATAATTCGAATCACCCTGGTTCGAACTACCACAAGACTACATGCAAGCATAATTCAAATTAGATAAATTCCAATTACAAGCATTACAACTAATTCGAATAGGACTAATTCAAAGTAGTGTTTGTTTGTCTAATTCAAATGAGACTGATCCGATTTACATAAGAATATGCTTTTGGGAGATCCTGGTAATGTTTTTCAATTTGGTAGAATTGTTTAATTTAGTCCTCCATTTGATTTAATTGTGAAATTTACCCAATATATAAGGTGCCTATAATAACAATGATCAGATATATAAAGTATACAACAAAAATCTGTGTGGCAATTAAATGTGTTCATATGATATATATAATTATTAGCGCTATATACATCGAAGAGACATTTGGCTTGGTGGTAACATGACATTGTTAAAGCTTTTCTGACCACCGAACGGTCCGGTCCGATTCTAATAACTATGAACGGAAATACTAAAATTTGGCGGCGGTTTAGAACCGCCGCAAAACAAATGTTGTTTTCGTTTATTTGTTATTTAGCGGCGGTTTGCAACCGCCGCAAAATTGATAGATGTTTAGCGGCGGTTATTCCAGCGGTTGACTAAAACCGCCGCTATCCGTTTTGCCGCGCCCTATCTTCCAGCGTTTCATAAAACCGCCGCGAAATGTTTCGCGGCGGTTCAAAACCGCCGCTAAACGGCTCCAGGAACCGCCGCTAAATGGCGTTTTTGTTGTAGTGTTTGCACCCCAATATTTCATATCAATTGTTTTAATAAAGGAAAAGTATGAGGAGTCAATGAAATATTTGTACAATGGTACAATAGAGGTTTAGGGAATATTAGAGATATAACCATTAGTATTACCTTTTTTCATTAGTTGAAAGTTTTGGGATGAGTAATATCATGACATGGTATTAGAACTTTAGATCAAAAAGTCAAGAGTTCGATTTTTAGTGAACCCACGAATCAGTTTTACCTTTTAATTTTCGGAGGTCTTTCATGTCATTCATAATTCTGTTTACATAATTCTATAATATAATGTATGGTTTATAGAAAAAATATTATACTACTTTTGCTGAAAGCTCATCCAAAGTAACAATGCTGGAATGAGGTTTACATGTGATTAATAACAAAGGTAAAACCATTCTTAACCGCCAAAAAAAGTGGTATTCACTATTTAAAGTGATTTCTACTTGTGAGGGTGACAGCTAAATTTGGTTTGGCCCTGGGGTGGGGCGTACTGGGAGGGTGTCTAATTGTCTATACTAGTTATATCAATTTGCACGTGGCCATATATATAACGATATGAGAATTCACGATAGAAGTGAGAAGCAGCTCAGCATGCATGATTATTTTGAACCCACAATAGTCAACCCACTTGACATGGATCATAACTCCCTTAAGAAACAACATTTTTAAGCTTCCTTTCACGACTTTGAAAATGGATACCTACTTAATATAATAATATAAACTACATATTAAAAATAATTGAATAATATATATA